>NC_047517.1:38122595-38175095 GCF_902827115.2 Pseudochaenichthys georgianus | reverse complement strand
CTTTAAAGTAGAGACACTACATACTGATATACACCTGAACATCAGCAGGAGAGGACTCTTTAAAGTAGAGACACTACATACTGATATACACCTGAACATCAGCAGGAGAGGACTCTTTAAAGTAGAGACACTACATACTGATATACACCTGAACATCAGCAGGAGAGGACTCTTTAAAGTAGAGACACTACATACTGATATACACCTGAACATCAGCAGGAGAGGACTCTTTAAAGTAGAGACACTACATACTGATATACACCTGAACATCAGCAGGAGAGGACTCTTTAAAGTAGAGACACTACATACTGATATACACCTGAACATCAGCAGGAGAGGACTCTTTAAAGTAGAGACACTACATACTGATATACATCTGAACATCAGGAGGAGAGGACTCTTTAAAGTATAGACACTACATACTGATATACACCTGAACATCAGCAGGAGAGGACTCTTTAAAGTAGAGACACTACATACTGATATACACCTGAACATCAGCAGGAGAGGACTCTTTAAAGTAGAGACACTACATACTGATATATACCTGAACATCAGCAGGAGAGGACTCTTTAAAGTAGAGACACTACATACTGATATACACCTGAACATCAGCAGGAGAGGACTCTTTAAAGTAGAGACACTACATACTGATATACACCTGAGCATCAGCAGGAGAGGACTCTTTAAAGTAGAGACACTACATACTGATATACACCTGAACATGAGCAGGAGAGGACTCTTTAAAGTAGAGACACTACATACTGATATACACCTGAACATCAGCAGGAGAGGACTCTTTAAAGTAGAGACACTACTGATATACACCTGAACATCAGCAGGAGAGGACTCTTTAAAGTAGAGACACTACATACTGATATACACCTGAACATCAGCAGGTGAGGACTATTTAAAGTAGAGACACTACTGATATACACCTGAACATCAGCAGGAGAGGACTCTTTAAAGTAGAGACACTACTGATATACACCTGAACATCAGCAGGAGAGGACTCTTTAAAGTAGAGACACTACATACTGATATACACCTGAACATCAGCAGGTGAGGACTATTTAAAGTAGAGACACTACTGATATACACCTGAACATCAGCAGGAGAGGACTCTTTAAAGTAGAGACACTACATACTGATATCTTGACCAAGCTCAACTCAGCATGATTGCAATTCCCACGTTTGTGTTCTTCAGTCCCTCTTCTTCTCGTTCTATATTAGTCTTGCCTTTCTCACTCCCTGTGTCTCGTCTTCTTTCCGTGACTCTCTCCCAGCCCTCACGGAACTTAATTCAATCAGCCGGCCCCCTAAGATATGTGTACAGACGTACAGAGACCGCACTGCAATTACTACAGCCCGCACAACACGTGTGCATTCGCTGGTGTGTGAGAGAGACTCAGAGCACCTGCTGCTCTCTGCAAGGAGGTGTGAGCCTCCATCTGGCTATGCTTTGATCTAATCTGAGCGGGGGAGGGGTGTGGGGGGGGGGGTCGGCATAGCAGCAGATGAAGAAACGGTACTGCTAGAAAAAGGGTGGGAAACATATAGAAACGAGATGAATAGAATAAGACGTTAAAGATCTCCTACCTCTGTTGTCTTTGACGGAGAAGTTGTGGTTGTGGGCGACTTCCGGAGCGAGCCTGAAGGTGAAGTGTTGTCTGTGAGCCATCAAGTCTTTGTCCACGGCGCTCACCGTTTCAATAACCTGACACACACACACACACACACACACACACACACACACACACACACACACACACACACACACACACACACACACACACACAACACACACACACACACACACACACACACACACACACACACACACACACACACACACACACACACACACACACACACACACACACACACACACACACACACACACACACACACACACACACACACACACACACACACACACACACACACACAAATGTCAACTACTATCCGAGTACATGCCATCTTTGATTTGCAAATATCTCACTAAAACACATCCATATATGTGGACGGAAACACACATCAGAAAGAACCACACACGCCACACGCACACACACACACACACACACACACACACACACACACAACACACACAAACACACACGCAAACACGTACCTTTCCCGGCACAACAGTTTCACACATGTGGACTTCGTTGTTGGTGGCGAATTCTGGGGCGTTGTCATTTACATCTTTCACTTTGATGTTCACACGCACTTTGGTGTCTTGGTGATGTCCTCCTGCACACAACACACACACACACACACACACACACACACACACACACACACACACACAACACACACACACACACACCACACACACACACACACACATCACACACACACACACACACACACACACACACACACACACACACACACACACACACACACACACACACACACACACACACACACACACACACACACACACACACACACACACACACACACACACACACACACACACACACACACACACACACACAATCAGTATGTTGCCTCCTATACAGAAACCTAAAGCTTATTTAAAACAGTCATATGTGCCTGGATGTTGTGTGTGTGTGTGTGTGTGTGCGTGTGTGTGTGTGTGTGTGTGTGTGTGTGTGTGTGTGTGTGTGTGATTGCCTGAGTGCCGGCTGTGTAATCTGAATCAACCCAACTCAAAAATACCCATGAATATTTCCCAGACAGATTGCCCGCCACTCAGCCGGCTTTTTGTTATTTCTGATTTATAGAAATTAGAGGCACGATGTTGCGAGACGTCAATATATCCAGTCTGTGTGCCGCGCTGTTCGACTGCTCCCACTTTCTTTCTACCGAGTCTGTGTTGATATGCTCAAGCAACAAATGTCAACTCAATACTGGTCTATAGTGCTTCATATTAACTCTGGTTATATTGTACCGTTTGTATCTGCTACTTCTATACGGGGTTGTCCTGCTTTTCAGAGTGTGGTACCCTTTAAAACTGTCCAGGCTTTCGGTTCTTCTTCTTGCACTTCTGGTTGTTTTCAAACTGCATTTAGTTCTCCCAGTACTCTGTGCAATGGCAATGAATCTAATCTTAATCCATATCTACTGAAGATTACAAGTATGGGAAACATGTGTGACGCAGACCGAACGTCTTAACAGCCAAACCTTGAGCTCAACTCAAGCAGAACACACTTCACTGTCCATTTCTGTAAAGAACATCACATCCGCGCCGCCTTGCATATTTCTAATTCGAGTCACTAAGACTTTTCCACTACCCTGTCATTACCAGACATTTATTTAGCTTTCCAGGGCCTGTTAGCGGTTAGCGTAGCCTGCAATGGTCCCAGTTTTGTGGGCTGCGAGCTATTTTCCATCTGGCCGTCTGGCGTCTATCGCGCCGCAGGGAAACCACGAGGCGCTCTGGTAGTTTGAGCCCCGACCACAGGATAGCAGGGCGGGGCGGCTGTGGCTCACAGATGCAGAGTCAGAGCGGTCGAAACCGGGGAGAAACAGCTCCAGAGGGGCTGTGACACGACGGGCACTCTCCCCTTTCTTCGCCCCTCAGACTTTCTGTATAGTTAGCAGAAGTTTGTGTGGTGTGGATTGGATGCTAAAGTTTCTGGGGCCTCAACTTTGCTTTTCTCATGCTGTGTCAGGGTTTGGATTCATGTGTGTGTCACTTAGCAGCGACCACAACACGTAATGTGCTGAACCGCATTCACAATATACAGTTTAATTAAAGTGAACAGCTGAAATATATAACCAGTCGCAATCCATGGTGTTTCAACATCTGTTCCTACTGTATGCTTTTAGACTTTCTTTCATTGTTCGTATTGTTAAAAGAAAACCGACAAAAATCTAAGGTTAATTCGTCTTTGGCATCCAAGACATCCTGCACATATATATATCAGTATTTGTTTCTATTTCAGAGCAAAAACTTTACATTAAATGCAGAAAAACTTCCAAACCAGGGTTACAACGAGTTACTCTGAACAAAAATAACAGCACCAAGCTTCTCCATGAGGCCAATCCCTCCTAGCTGAATATATAATTACTTAGCCGAGTGTCAGGCAGTTCTTCAGACGTTCACAGCGAATAATGCTAACTTTAGGTCCCACCCAGAGAGTATCAATTAAAGACAGCAGCTTGAAAAGCCCGTAAATGTTGTTCATAACATGTAATGGAGTGGATCCAGAGCCGCAGAACGACAGGGTGGGGTCTGAACGGCAGAACACGTACAGTCTGGTGGCTGTCTGGGATTTGTCCATCTGTTTGTTCATCTTTGACTTTTTCTCTTCATTCTATATCAGAGTCAGGGGCGGTCCTACGGGGTGGCACAGGGGGGCAGCTGCCACCTCAGAAAAAAAATGCCTTGCCACCTCAGCTGGCAGCTTTGTTTTGAAAGAAAGGTTGTGGCTCATCGGACATTTATGAGAGAAAATCTCTAATGTCCGAGTGCAAGTGAATGCAGCACAAGACGCGCCTTGTAACCGCTCCCTGGCGCGAGCCTGGAAATTGGATTGGTGGCGATTTCATTTGAACGGGGGGACAGCGCAAAACGAGAAGCATTTCGGATCCAAGTAGACGGGAGGAATGAGGTATTTGCGGTCTACAATGACAGAGAAGAGCCTGTCAAGTTTGGCTGTAAGGCAAGTTTATTTATAAAGCACTTTTCTGTACGCGACAATTAAAAGTGCTTTAGAAAACAAATTAAAATACTTTTTAGGAATAAATACAGTAAAAACACATTTATAATGGCATTTTACAACAGGCATTACAAAGCAAAGATAATACAATAATACAATAAACACCACAGGTATACACCTGAACATCAGCAGGAGAGAACTCTTTAAAGTAGAGTCACTACATACTGATATACACCTGAACATCAGCAGGAGAGGACTCTTTAAAGTAGAGACACTACATACTGATATACACCTGAACATCAGCAGGAGAGGACTCTTTAAAGTAGAGACACTACATACTGATATACACCTGAACATCAGCAGAAGAGGACTCTTTAAAGTAGAGACACTGAATACTGATATACACCTGAACATCAGCAGGAGAGGACTCTTTAAAGTAGAGACACTACATACTGATATACACCTGAACATCAGCAGGAGAGGACTCTTTAAAGTAGAGACACTAAATACTGATATACACCTGAACATCAGCAGGAGAGGACTCTTTAAAGTAGAGACACTACATACTGATATACACCTGAACATCAGCAGGAGAGGACTCTTTAAAGTAGAGACACTACATACTGATATACACCTGAACATCAGCAGGAGAGGACTCTTTAAAGTAGAGACACTACATACTGATATAAACCTGAAAATGAACATATTTGTGGCCCTTTTTAAGATACCTCTATATTTAGATCTCGTCTGTGCACACGTACCTATCTCTGTGGCGGACGCAGAGATGTTATGCCAGGCCTGAGCTTCTCTGTCCAGGGGTCTTTTCGTGGTGATCATGCCGTCTTCTGGGTTTATGCTGAAGAACTGCTCTATATCTGTGTACAGAGGGATCATGTACCTACACGGAGAACACACACACATTTAACACATGAGGGACACACTGAGCTTCCAACATTATGGAGATCATTTGGTTTCAACTCAATACAAAAACACAAAGGGTAACTTCTGTATAGCACGTCTTGTTGTTTCAAAAAAGTCTGGACTCAGTGACTTTCATAACAAGTGTCTGGCTCTGCCTTGGTAATCCTATTTAGCATATTCTGGTTGAAAAGCTCTTCATGTAATCTGCGTAAAAATAGGAGTTGTAAAGCAACGTTTCTCCGAGTCATATTGTTTGTTCAGTGTCGCTGAAGGAACACTATTTAAAAAGGATGTTGTTTTGGCAACTTTCCAATACACAGTGGAGCGAACATTGAAGTTCCCCCACTGCTAAAAGTCTGACTAAGTAAATGTGTGTGTGTGTGTGTGTGTGTGTGTGTGTGGTGTGTGTGTGTGTGTGTGTGTGTGTGTGTGCGTTACCTGACGGGATTGTTGGCAACATCAGTGTCTTTCGCGTGGACTCGTCCCACCGAGGTGCCTTCGGGCGCGTTTTCTTCTACCTCAAAAGTGTAACTGGGAGCGACGAACGCAGGAGGCTCGTCCGCATCCTCCACCGAGATCTGAAAAACACACATTTGAAACTCTCCAGTCGCTCTCCTGCTCATGCATACACACGTGTTTTTTTTTTTTTACATACCTTTATTGTGGCTTCGTCCTTATATGGCCCCCACGAGACGTACTGAGGGTCGATGTGAGGGTTGGATCCCTCCACCTTCAAAGTGTACGACCTCTTTGTCTCAAAGTCCACGGGCTGAGAGAGAGACAGAGAAAGTACAGAGGTCATGAAGTCACCACATCTCTGAAAGTTCATCAATATTTTATCGTTGGGGCGATGGTGGTGAAGTTGATAGGGACTTGGCTTGGGAACTGGAAGGTCACTAGTTCAAGTCCCGGCAAGACCAAGTGCTACCGAGGTGTCCCTGAGCAAGGCACCGTTCCCCACACTGCTCCCCGGGCGCCGTTCAAAATGGCAGCCCACTGCTCCTAACACTAGGATGGGTCAAATGCAGAGAAACAATTTCCCCACGGGTATTAATAAAATATAGTTTATCGTAATATCGTTTGGGCGTGGCCTTCGCGGAAACTTTTTGTTAGGATTGCAACCGATCAGAATCCACTTCTCATATTTCCGAAACTATTCACGCTAAATGTTTTTTTTTGCAATATTCTTTCGCCTAAAAGACCATTTATCAGATATTTTGTTGCTGCCTTTCTCTAGATATTTGATATCCATGTTGTATTACTCGCTTTGTTTTATTTCAAGTAGAGATAATTATCACGACTATTGCTTAGAAGTCAATAAAAGTGTATAAACCAATATCCCTCACACACACCCACAAACATGTCAGAATCACACATTGTACATTTAATTGTTATTTAATGGACTATAGGGGTGTCTGCCTCTTCCTGTACTCTATATTATGCATCCGTTATACCTCTCTGAGCTGCTACACAGCTACACGCCAACTCGCACTCTCAGGTCAGCTGATCAGTTGCTCCTAAGGATGCCAAAAACAAAGTCTAAGCGCAGAGGGGACCGAGCTTTCTCTGCTGCCGCCCCTAAACTGTGGAACGACCTGCCCTCGCTCATCAGACAGGCTCCCACACGGACTGCTTTTAAATCCCGTCTTAAATCCCACCTCTTCTCCTTGGCATTCAGAAACAAGTAGAGTGTTGCTTTTATTTGCTTTCAGTGGTCTATTGTTTTTACTATATGGCTGTTATTTTATTTTAATTATTACGTTTATTCTGGTTTGTATCTTGTATTTATATTATGTTGTGTGAGCTTATCTCTCTGTACAGCACTTTGGTCTGAAGGTTTTTAAAGTGCTATATAAATAAAGTTGGATTGGATTATGTAAACCCATTCATAGTAGCTGTTTCTACTACACGCATATCTTTGTGCAGTGTAACGATGTCTATCTAATAAAATCAAAAAATTAAAAATTAAATCGACTGTTTTAATTTGTAAGGTATAATTGTAAATGTAAATTGTAAATCTGTAACCCTGTAAGGTGTCCTTGGGTGTTTTGAAAGGCGCCCCCCAAAATAAATGTATTATTATTATTATCTAAGGCACTGTGGAGCCACTGCAGACACTGAAAAGCATTGAGTCACCAGTGTCATATCCTTGTTCTCCGATAGGGGGAGCTGTTGCTACATGAATGAAAACATGTCAGTTTAGCAGTCCAACTTTTACCATAATCCCTACGGACGCACAATGCACAATACCTTGATATGACATGAGTAGTTTGGACCCAGAATTAGTCCTGTGTTTGGTTCTAGTTGATGGAAACTAAATAATTCTGTTTTTAAAGAGTCACGATTAGATTTGGGAGTGTGGGACCCCACTAGAAAAGAGAGTGTTTGGAGATGTAATCACCAGGACACTTGTTCTGTATTCCTATTTATTACACCCCGTTATAATCGACACGAGTGAATTAAGAACACTTACCATTACAAGCATTGCTTTTCGGTATCACAGGCAGGCCACCGTTCAACCCTGAGATTCAATTCTCTCGTATTGAGTTGAGCTCCAATTCACTCGCTCCATATTGGGAGAAAACACATCGACTTGTAATGGCCTCGCTTTTGAATCGACTTGAGAGTGTGCTTTGAGGCATGACACTCAATGGCCCCACAAGAAAACCGTACACATTTCACTCACGTCACCGTTTCATTCAGTCATAACAGGAAAAGTGGCAGAGCAATTACAGAGCAACGACTATAGGTGTATAAAGAGACCGTTGGAGACCGCTTTCATTCCTGAGAGTTGCTCGGAGGCGTGAAGCCAAAGTAGCGTGACTCTTGAGCGTCCAATAGAGCGTGCCGACTCGCGTTTTTGCTTAAGCCCCGCCTCTAATCCGCACGGTCGAATACATGTACAGGTACAGTAACTCCAGATTCGACTTTTAGCACATTTTACAACTTGTAGACCCCAAAAGTTTTGTTACTGGCAACTATAAGAAGTCTCTTTTCCAATCTAAGTCACATCACAGACCCTGTGCATGATATTAATGCACACAATATCTTGTTTTTTACTACTGCACATATTTTATTCTATTTCTAGGATTACAACCATTAAATATTGCTATTTTTACTATATTTTGTAATCTTTTTTAATGTTATTATATTTTTCTATCTGTGTTTTTAATTTTGTTTACGTCTATGCACCACAACACCAAGTACAATTACCTATTTCTGATTCTGCTAAAAAGTATTTTTGGGCCCGATGACATCACAAACTGACACATACGTTTCAGTACCAACGTTTCGGTACATTTCCCGGGGGGCTTGGCAACGACCCTCAACCCGATAAGCATGCTTCTAATCAACCTTCCTCTGTTCTCTAGATCTTACGCACTGCAGGGATACACTTTAAGTCAACAATAGTTGGCAGTCATTGTGCATCAGCTACAGTTTAATACCAACGGGACGATTATGAACACTTCTGCGTTGCCAGCAGCTCTTGGCTGCGACTTCGAGAGCAGATCCGTTGTAGACACAGTGAAGAAAAAAGACAATTCGGGTATCACTGCTGGATTGTGAACCCAGATGAAACCCCTCCTCGCTACGTGTCAGACCGTATTCTGGATGTTGAACCAGTGGAGTCCCAGCAGTCAGTTTGATCTTTTCATCTCGCGGCTACCGACACTTAATGAAATCCCAGTGGGGGGGGGGGGGGGGGGTGGGGGGGGGGGGGGCGGCCTCATAAGCCCTGTGTGAAGTGTTGGAAAATCCCTCTTTGGGTGTATTAGTTAAACACACACAAGTTAGCAGGGGTTAGCATTAGCAGGGGTTAGCAGGGGTTAGCATTAGCATGGGTTAGCATTAGCATGGGTTAGCATTAGCATGGGTTAGCATGTCACCGATAGCTGCATGACTCGGAGACAATTATTGTACCCGTTCTGTTCTCCATTAGGATCCCCATTAGCACGAGCACTGGCTATTCGTCCTGGGGTCCTCTCACACACTGTCAACATATTGCAATTTCAATATGCTTTGTGAGAGGGAATGATACGTGTGGAAATATTTGTACTTCGTTTTAGGGGCGGGACTTCTCTGCATCTCCACACAAATAATGCACTTAATGCTATTTGGACGTTGAGGTATTGTTTTTACAAACGATATTGCTTTTTTGGATGTCCTCCACGTAGCCGAGCTCTCGTACCCGTCGCCATGTCACCTGCTTCGCTTCAGCCCTTCCGTGTGATGTTGCTGCCAAATAACTCTCTGCTGCAGGGACGTTTCTTCTCAATGGATCGTTCCTCTCGTTTAGCGTGTCGATGACAGGTACGATGTTTCTGACCCAGTTCTTTCAATATCTCCGTTTCCTCTCTCTCTCTCTCTCTCTCTCTCTAATCAGTGTGAGATAATATTCACAATAAGGCCTCCCTCTCTCAGACACACACACACACACACACACACACACACACACACACACACACACACACACACACACACACACACACACACACACACACACACACACACACACACACACACACACACACACACACACACACACACACACACACACACACACACACACACACACACACACACACACACACACACACACACACACACACACACACACACACACACACACACACACACACACTGCGGGTTAAGTGCCTTGCTCCAGGGCGCCCACCCGTTGCATGTGCTGAGTGAATAGAGGCAGAAGGACTCATTGCCCCTCTGGTTCGATGGAGGCCTCTACCCGGGCGGTCCTAACGCCGCTCTCACACCGAGCGCCACAGAACTCACTCGGGCAGACGCTCGTGAGGAAAGCCATGAAACGGACGGCCATCGATTGACTCAGACATTTTCCCACAGCATCAGCCGGCTGCTCTTTGAGGAGTCATCGCTGCCTGGACAGGAAACGCTGCTCACCACCAACGCCGTTCAACACATACCGTAATGACATGCTACGACGCCACACAAGGGCACGCTGAGACTCTGCGGGATCAAATGATGTCCATCGTTGAATTTCTCTTTTTCATTTCTAGGATAACGATCCAAGAGAGGTTTGCTGCGCATTTCCTTATTTTCCGACTCACGTTTGATAGTTCTTTACTGTATGACTTCCACAGCTCTTAATCCTGACCCGCAGCTACACATACAACAGTGTGTGTGTGTGTGTGTGTTTAAAATAGAGTGTGTTTGTTTGACCGAGCAAGGTGTGTGTGTGTGTGTGTGTGTATGAAAAAATAAGAGACTGTGTGTGCATGCATTAGTGAGACAGAGAGTGAGTGAGAGGAAATAATTGTGTGTGCTGAGCTGGATCACTGAGAGCTGTGTGTGTGTGTGTGTGTGTGTGTGTGTGTGTGTGTGTGTGTGTGTGTGTGTGTGTGTGTGTGTGTGTGTGTGTAACGTGAGCTTTCTGGCCTAGGGAAGCATGGAGGTTAATGCACTCTCAAACATCCTTCTTTCTTCTAACACCTGACATTAGCAGACGCATTAACTCAAACGTCGGATGTATAAAGCTCTCACTGAACTGCTTTTCTGCATCTGCAGGCACATTGAAAAAGTAGGCGACTCAGGAAGTAGCTGCTGTTAGCTTTGGTCCAACAATCTTTACCAGAAACTGTGACTTCCTAAGACTTGTTATGACCAGAGGAATACTACTACTTTCTCCCTTTCTGTGCCGCATGCTATTTTCATTGTGAACTGTTTAAAGAGAATTTGAATCTTAATTTGCACGTTTTCTTTGGTTTTGCTTATTTGTTTATATTTGATTAGATGAGTGCACTGGCCCTTTGCTGCTGTAATGCTGGACTTGTCCCCAATGCGCCACATGTGGATTTCTGAGTCTGATTACTTATTTTATCTCCATTGGTAAAACGTCACTATCCAAACTTACTCACTCACTAACTAACTGCTGTTGAACATAGTTGAGCATCAAGCATTTAGATCAGGGGTGTCAAACATAAGGTCCGGGGGCCAAATCCGGCCCGCGACTTCATTTCATGCGGCCCCGCAAGAGCTCTGAAAGAATATAATATGTTTATTATACGATTACATGATTACACGATTTACAGAAGCACGTTGCCCATAAAACTACATGTCCCACAATGCATCTCTCGTTTAACTTTTTCCTCAGAATTTTTTTTTTTAAATGTACATTTTTTTATTACTTTTTCTCAGAATCTAGCTTTTTTTTTCCAGAATCTGTATTTTCTTTTTATATAATTTTGTGACATTCTCAGTGAAGACACTTGCAATTATTTGTCCTAGACTTCTGCTTTCAGACGTAGTTAATTATGAAGTTATTACCATATCCGATAATAATCCAATGCAGAGGTAATAATGTAATATAATGCATTATTTGAAATATATAAAATATTTATATATGTATTTTTATATAGCCTTAAAGTTACCATAATGCTGATGTGGCCGGAGATGAAATTGATTTTAACCCCCTAGATTTTAGAGTGATATTTCTTGAAGGAGGAGACCAAACACTGAGCAGAAATAGAGGGAACAAGACTCCAAATGTATCATAACGCTGATCCGTGATTTCTGGATGAGGAGAAAAACCATCTCCCCGAAAACAAAATCAAATACAGCGTTTTATCTCCATCTCTGTCTCCTTACCTTCTTCAGTTTGATCACAGCCTCTCTGGTCTCAGAGTCGGTGCTCATCTCGAACATGTTCATCCCGTCTCCGTCTATCAGTTTGTAGTTCACCATCCCGTTGTCCCCCATGTCGGGGTCTTTGGCCTTCAGACGGCCCACCTCCTCCCCCGGCACTTTGTCCTCTGACACCGACATGGCATAAACACCTGAGGGGGAAATCAAAGGCAGAACATTTACTTTATTAGCAGAGGTGGGAAGTAGTGGAGTACAAATACTTAGTTACCGTACTAAAGTACATGTTTCTGGTATCAGTACTTTACTACTTATTTTTCTGATGACTTTTTACTTCTTACATTTTGAACACAAATACCTGTACTTTCTACTTCTTACATGTTGAACTCAAATACCTGTACTTTCTACTTCTTACATGTTGAACACAAATACCTGTACTTTCTACTTCTTACATGTTGAACTCAAATACCTGTACTTTCTACTTCTTACATGTTGAACTCAAATACCTGTACTTTCTACTTCTTACATGTTGAACACTAATACCTGTACTTTCTACTTCTCACATGTTGAACTCAAATACCTGTACTTTCTACTTCTCTCATGTTGAACTCAAATACCTGTACTTTCTACTTCTCTCATGTTGAACTCAAATACCTGTACTTTCTACTTCTCTCATGTTGAACTCAAATACCTGTACTTTCTACTTCTCACATGTTGAACTCAAATACCTGTACTTTCTACTTCTTACATGTTGAACTCAAATACCTGTACTTTCTACTTCTCACATGTTGAACACAAATACCTGTACTTTCTACTTCTTACATGTTGAACACAAATACCTGTACTTTCTACTTCTTACATGTTGAACTCAAATACCTGTACTTTCTACTTCTTACATGTTGAACACAAATACCTGTACTTTCTACTTCTTACATGTTGAACACAAATACCTGTACTTTCTACTTCTCTCATGTTGAACTCAAATACCTGTACTTTCTACTTCTTACATGTTGAACACACATACCTGTACTTTCTACTTCTTACATGTTGAACTCAAATACCTGTACTTTCTACTTCTTACATGTTGAACACAAATACCTGTACTTTCTACTTCTCTCATGTTGAACTCAAATACCTGTACTTTCTACTTCTTACATGTTGAACACACATACGTGTACTTTCTACTTCTTACACTTTGAACTTACTTTTACTTGAGTAAAGAAGTTTAGTCAGTACTTCTACTTTCACCAGAGTATTTTTAAACACGAGTATCTGTACTTCTACTCGAGTAAAGGCTGTGTGTACATTTGCCATCTCGTGATATCAGTATCAACTCGTCACGGCTTGCTTTAGTAACACCACTTAAAGTCTCGTGTGTACTATGTGAGGCGGGGTCAGCTTCGGAGGGCAGCGAGGCATCAAAATGAACTCCGCCATCTGTTCGATATGGCCCGAAGGATTTTCTTTTTGCCCGGCGGATATAAATCCCCCCGATAGCGTCAGGTGAGCGGACACCTGGCTGCAGAATGAGAGCAGCCGGACCATATGTCTCCTCTCTCCACTTTTATCTTTCCCCCTCCCTCTCATCTTTCATGTTCCCTAAAACCATTTCCCCTCCCTTCATCTGTCTCTTCTTATCATAAAATCCTCAGACTCCGTCCATCATCCTGCTTATACTCCCCCCCTCCCCCCAAATCCTCCTCCATAACTCAGGCGTTTATTGCTCCGTCACTTTACAGCTCGCACACCACTCGCATGTTTATCCTGCCCGTCCAGGTGTTGCAATCTTGTGATTCGTGAAATATCATTTGGTCATGTGGCTTCAGAGGAAAAGCGAGTGGGGGACATCCATCGAAAGACCTCCTCCACCTCTCAGCAAAGCGCTGGCAAATCCCTCCTCTTCGTCTCTCCTCTTCCTCCCTTCCTCTCCATATCTCCCCCGTTCCTCCATCTCTTCTCCTGTCGCTCCATTCTTGCTTTTCCTAAGTAGCTTAACTTCGGTGGCTCCTGGCAGCTGAGTTAAACGTTATGACAGGACACACACATGCACCCGTCATACAGGAAGTGTATATATTTACAGGGGGTCCGCGGGGTCTTAAAACGCATTAAAAGTTGATCAATCAATTCAACGAAAATGAAGGCTATTAAAAAATATTAAATGGGATTTCCAAGGTGTTACATTTTGTAGCTTGTTTTCAATAAGTATACAAAGTGTCCAGAGAGGTTGTGTTCTACGGTCTGCCTGAATGTAGTCATGGCGTAGGTGTGTAGTGAGATTCTGTGGAGTTTATTGATGGCATCCCGTTGGGTTTGACGTCATCTGAACAGGACATCGCACGCTCACTGCTTGATAGCGCGCGGTGGTCCGTTTATGCCGGTTGCTAAGCAACATCGTTATGGGGAAATGCAAGTCTGCGTCCAAACGGTTGGAAGATAAGGAGGAAGGACAATCAATACTGTATATAGTCAATGTGAGGTGAAGTGTGTCGCCAAGGCAACCGGTTAGAACTCAAAGTGGAGATGAGGTCTTAAAATGTGTGGAAAGGGTCTTAAAGAAGGTCTTAATAGGTTTTCCATTGACTTCAGGATTCCTGCGTACACCCTGATTTACAGTTTAACAACACAAGTCATGCATGTACTTGTACTGTATGCTACTCGTTTTCTTTTGTAAATAACATCTGCATGGTTTGGAGAACACAAAACGGCTATTTAATGATTTTATTTATGCGACGAATCAGATTTGTGTTGTCAACTAAACGGATTCCTCTGTCATTATTCTGATACGTTTTAATATTTGTATTCAAGATGTTATTATTTATTTGAAGTTAGGATGATTCGTACGTCTTATATTACCTAAACATTAGATTAAAGTGCTAAAAACAGCAAGTCATCTTCGCTTGATTCAGAACAAGGACCATGGGTAATGGCTTTCTCAAGAAAGTGGATATTTGTTGCCACTATTGCGAGATACTACACCTCTACTTCTGGCTATCCTTTACACATCGTCCCTCTCTGGTTTGGATATAACCTTCCTGTTCGGTAATCCTCCTCTAAAGTCACGTGACAGACCTTTTAAGGATGGATTTGTGTTTCGTCTTTGGTGATGAGAATCGTTCTGTGTTCCTAAAAGACATCGGCCAGAATATCATCTTTCCTAGACGTCTCTTGTAATCTGCGTTTCGTCTGCGATGCTCAACCAGAGGGAAAGAAAGCTGGCTGACATGTATTAACGATATTTAACAAAAGCCTCTCCGTCATGTCGGTCTAATAGAGACTGAAGAGAGACTTTGGGAACGATCGCTTGTTATTCGTCTGATTTCCCGCCCATCCTCCCGTCTGTGTGCTTTATAAGGAGGTGAAATGGAGAGAATTACAAGGACGGAAAATATGTGAGCGAGAGAGAGAGATCGAACCTTGGAGTGAAAGAAATAAAAACAGCTTGAATGGAAAGGGGAAAGCAGCGGGGAGGGAATCCAGCTGTGTCTTATATCTGTTTTTAATCTCTTTCATTGTGTTTTCTCTTTGAATCTGAATGTATTCTCCACCGCCTGCTTTGCCTCTTCTGCTTATCTGCTTTCCTTTCTGCCCAGCTACTAAATAAGTAATCACTGTCCTCATTCCCACCATCTGGGAGGCTTCTCTCCTGCAGGTGTTCGTACGGCTTTACAACAAACGGACCTGCTTCCGGAGCATACTGCTGTGCGTCGTCTCGTATCGCAGATGCAGAGAGGACGTCTGGCCGAATGCAAAGAGGTACACACTTGATGAAGTTGGTTATAAAACCTGCATGTTGTTCTTTTCTATCTTCTCTTCACAATGTTTCATATCCACTTTGGAAATCGGGGACAGCAGGAAGCTTCATCCTCACAACAATCACTTCGTTATCATTGTACTGAATAAAGGGCGCTCGAGTGGTTTCCAATTGGAAATACACCGTCCTCTTCAGTCCAACCTCTACTGACTTCCTGCTGCTGTCTGTCTACCCTTTAAAGCCCCCATGTCATGCTTTCCGGTTATCACCCGCCCCCTCGTGTTATGAAGGTTTCTGCATGTGACCGGTCTGCAGTCACAACCCCTCAAAGTGCACCCTGTAGCGAGTAAGCTCTAACACAGAGAAGACCTGTCTGCTGCCCCAGAACGCCTCGTTGGACATTTATCTTTCTCCATTGTTTGCTTCCTGGGTTCTGTGACGTGTGAACTCCCAGATCAACAACAAATGACCGGATTGGCCCAAATGGACCAATCCGTGGAGCCCCTCACTCACCAGGACCCCTTGGCTAGCTAGCAGGGAGTCCCATTGACTTGCATAGAGCTCCCTGGTTGGTAATAGACGAGTTGGGATGGCGGATAAATCCTCTCCACAGACCCATTGACTCACAGCGTTATAAACCTTTTTCTTTCTCGATATCAAGCCACACTTATTGTTTTCACTTCGGCTGTGAGTGTGTGTGTGCTCAGGATGAGTTTCGCTTGTTCTCGCTGTATCGATGACCCGGAAACCTGTCCGCTCCTCGCAGCACCGAGCCTCGCAACGTCCCGACCAATCAGAGCACACTGGGCTCACAGGGGGGGGGAGGAGCTCCAACAAGCCGTGTAGGATGGAGAGTGGATACACAGACGATACAGAGATGCTGTGAGAAACCAATTGAACAATGTAAATCCACAATGGAAATATGATCAGTAGAAATGGCCACGGGACCTTTAATGGTTTTGTTCCTAGAGATGCACGATGACATGAAAAGTTATATCTTCTACGATATTAAATCCCGATTAGATCTCAATCTAGACGCTCGATCTTTATGTGACAGGAACAAATGATGGAGGTTTAAAATCAATATGTCTCGTTGCAGGATCTGTACTCAGAGATCGCAACCCAACACTACGTATCTTACTACAGGCAAATATTATATGTTCCAGTAGTTCCATGATGATGTATTTCAGTTCATGTCCTTTGCTAGACTTATGAGTAACCTTCAGAGTGCCTGGGTGACAAACACAAGTTCCTGTTCCCCGTTCCACGATGAGTTCCTGATTTCCTCAGTCATATCCGGCTTCAACCAGTTCCTGATTTACTACATTAGCAAAGTCCAGTTTCTGTTCCTCTGGAAAGCAGCCGTAGCTTATCTCCCCATCCAGCCTGCCACAGTGACGAAGTGTTGTTCAACTGATCCTATAAAACCTACACACACACTTCCAGAATAGTGTGTGTGTACTTTCAAGGCCTCGAATAAAGAACCAGAAAGACAGTTCCCCAGTTTATTGTTGATCATTCTGATTCGTATATCTCCATAGTATTGACAAGGTCTACGATTTCCGTAACACAATTTAGGACTACCGTACTTTTCGGACTATAAAGCGCACCAGCATATGAGCCGCAGCCGCTAACTTGTCCGTCTGTCTTGCTCTCGTTCTGTCTCTCGGTTCCACTTTTACTTTGGCGCGCTACCTGTCTCACTCTTTTCCGGCCTCCAGCTTTTCCTGCTGGAGCCCGCCGCTTAGAGGTGGCGGGCGCGGACCGGTCCTAGAGCCCATAGTGTTAAAGGTGGTTGATTTTACCTGTAAAATCCATAGATCTAGGAGGTTCCCTAGTGGCCGTTAGCGGTACGAAAGAAATGGGGGAAAAAGTTGCGGTTTATAGTCCGAAAAGTACGGTAATACTTTTTTCCCTTAACTCCTAAAACTGTCCTGTGTGTTTTGTGGCCTCGAGGATCAGATGCTATCTTTGCATTGCAGACGACTGAATACGACAGTCTCTCAGAGTCTTTTACATTCGCTGCGTCTGCTCGTGTCTCTCCCTTCCCTCGTCTTTTCACATTCTCCACAGGCTAAATCCTGAGCCCTCGTCTCCCTCTCTCTCCTCCCCTCTTCTCTCCATCCACTCCTCGGCTGAATCTCTGCCAGGAGCTTCTCTGCTCAGAGCCACAGGAGGGAGAGCGTGGAGCAACAAGAAAACAAGACGACAGACAGGAGCAGAAAGACGGAACTCCACGACATGGCGGAGGACGGGATGCAGACGCAGAGGGGGGGTGTTTGACAAAGAAAGAGACGAGAAAAGTACAGCGACGCAAAATCACTGACGAGGCCCTATCACGCTTTATTGCGTTTTCCCTTTCCTTTTCTGTCATCAGTTTGTGTGCATCCCCGTTTTCTCTCCCACCGTTTAACATTAGCTGTAGCTTACACACTTGTTTGATATGAGGTTCCTAAATAAATTCAATATTCAACATGTGAGCTACAAGAAGTGTACACACACACGCACACGCACACACACACACAACGATGTAAGATTGTAATGTGACATATTATATAGTCGACACTTAACATACATCAAATATCATATTTCACGGAAGGTGTTCGACTCACTCTGTGGGAACTTCGGAGGGTTGTCGTTGACGTCGGTCAGGGTGATTTTGACCTCCGTGGTGCCGGACAGCCCCCCCATGTGCCCCCCCATGTCTTTGGCCTGGATCAGCACGTCGTACTCCTGGCGCGCCTCGCGGTCCATGTTGGGCAGCGCAGTGCGGATTATACCTGGATGGAAAGATTTAAAAACAAAGTGCATACTCGCATTACATTTCTGTATGTGTCCTTATTATCGCTATGATCCATCTGTCCTTTTACAGTGGCTTTGGCTTCAACTCGAGGTGTGTGTGTGATGCGTTCTGTTCTTATGTGGGTTCCTTTCAGGACTCCACGTGGTCCGTGTTGTGCTTTATGTTAACCTTACATGTTAGTGTATTCATGTTTCTGTGGTCTTCATTTGACTTCCTGTGAAAGGTGCTACACTAACCGAACGTGTTATTATTATAATGATGATATTTATTGTGATTTACTTTCCCAATAGTCGGTGTCATTTATGTGATTTACCAAGATATTTGCTGTTGCAGGAAAACATCGCTTAATCGTCATTTAAATAAGAACTCCAGTTAAACATGTGTGAAGTCTTATTTTGCTTCATTTCAAGCCCCGGTAATTCTTCCTTTCTGTTTCATTCATCAGCCGCTTCTCGCTTTGCATCTCGCTCTTTCTTCCTCCATGTCGCGCTGCAGTGTCTGAGGCTTTCCACTGTCATGTTGTGCCAAGTGTGTGTGTGTGTGTGTGTGTGTGTGTGTGTGTGTGTGTGTGTGTGTGACAGCATGCAAAGCTGATAATCTCCAAACCAATTAGAAATGCGAGCTGTGGATTTGAGCCAGTCAAATAACCGACACTGGTTTGATTAGTCAGATATGCACTCGGTCCAAATCCTCTCCTCTAAACCACTTTCTCTCTCCCTCGCCACCCTAACCTCTCACTTTCTGTTCTCCATCTCAGCTCCAAGTCTCTCTGTCCTTGCCTCTCTTCTTCTTCTTCCATCCAATTTATTTTCTGCAAACCCACATCACTAGTCCCGGGCTCTGCAGTGTCCTCTGGGGACCTCTCCTCACTCAGAGCCTTCTCTTCAGCGCCACTTTTCACTCGGACAGATGAGCTGCTCCATGATCCCCGCAGCAGCAGCGAGTATGTTGGATGTTGTGGCGCAGAAAAGAAACATGACTTCCATTTGGTTTTAGAGACAAACATTATCCACATGGGGGATGATGTACATGGTGTTGTGGTTCACAAGCATGCACTATATCGTAACTACTTTTCTTGGAGAACTTGAGTGTCTTAGTGCCCATCTTGTAAAGCCTTGCACACAGCCATTCCTTTAATCGTTTCATTTGGAATATCTTACAATAGTTTTGATTCCAAATGTGATCAGGTTTATAAAGTCTGGCGACCAGCTTTGATTTTTTTTGGGGGGCGGATTTGTTTGCTATCCAAAAAAAGAGCCCACGCTAGTTAGCTGACTTCGGCTTCAGTGTTTTCAGTAGCAAGTCAATGCACGCTGCTTAGATGACCCAAATTAAATGGCTTCTTTTTGACACCAGTGGCATGATACCTCAATAATGAACCCAAAACACATGACTTCTATTTGCATATCGCTGCGTCCACTCAAGCTAACAACATTGCGGATGCTTACGTAGCCAAGATGTCGGTCAATGGTTCCAGCGTTCCAACTTTTTGAACGTTGTGATTGCACTAGAGCTGAACGATTAATCGATTTGAAATCGAAATCGCAAAGCCTGCGAATTTTTTAAACTTTTTTTTTCTTCTTCTTATGTGTCAGTCATCCACACCAATCAGAAGTGCTGTGCTCCACATGTACCAGCCATTGTTAACCAATCAGAAGTGGCCCATGATAGAAGGTGATAGACAGATTGATCCAATCACCTGCCAAGTATTTTTGAAATATTTTCCAAATGGCTTCCAATGGAGCTTTAGATGCTTTGGTGAAACAAAGCGTCTGGGTCAGGTTAGTGATGCTCCATCACGTGTTTCTATCACAGGGAGAATCTGAAACTGAAGCTTGAATTTAAAGCAACGGAAGTGTCATGTAAGTTTAGTTCTTTCACTCGTAGCTCGGGCTGCGGGGTGCTCGAGACGGGAGCACGTTGATACGACCTTCCTAGCCGGAGGTATGGCCGCATTTTACAATAAACTTCCGTTGGGTCGCTTAAAAACAAATATCGCAATATCTGTCAGAAAAATCGCAAATAGATTTTTCCCCCAAATCGTCCTCCCTAGACTTATAGTCGTCCCACCATCTGGACTTATAGTGCATGTAGCCACACTTTGCATTGAAGTATGCATATGGAGACAGAGCACGGGTCTTACGCTGCTGCAACGCCAACATTTCTCGATAACGTACTTCTCTTATCGTATTTACATGATGTAACAATTGTTGTCGTGTAGTCGTGTGTACACCAATGGCAGCTTTGAGTTCCCAGCCGTGTGGATGGTCGTATTACTCCCGTTACGTGGCCAAGATGGCGGTCGTTGGGTTCAAAAGTGTCCACCGTTTCAACTTTTTGAATTGCGGATGCTTCCGTAGCCAAGATGGCGGTCGTTGGTTCCAGCCTTCCATCTTTTTGAACGTTGCGATTACACCACCTGGACTTACAGTGCCTTTCGCCACACTTTGCACTAAAGCCTCACCTGTCTGCGGCTCCACGGAGAAGTACGGCTGCCCTTGCAGAATGCTGTAAACCAGCCTGGCGCTGTTCCCGTAGGTGGGGTCGTCTGCATCTGTAGCCGTCACCTGCATCACGGACGTACCTGCACACACACACACACACACACACACACACACACACACACACACACACACACACACACACACGGAAAAGAGAGATGAGTCAGAGGATGTGACTCGGTTCAAGAATGGTTTGACAAAGCGTCTCGTCTCAAAGTGTCAGTTCACCGCGGCACGGGGAGAGGAAATGAAATAAACATGTCCCCTCTGCTCGACACTTCAGCTGCACTGCTCCGGTGAGGCTGCTCTAAACTCCTCATTTCTCTACGTTTCATCATGCCGGCTCAGAACAATTTCAACTTTTAAATAAAACGTTATATTTTCTGCATGTGGTGACAGAGTTCTACAACCCCCACCTTGATTTATAAAACCCATCAAGCTGAGGCGATAAGCCAAATAAATCAGATGTGCACAGGTTGGAAAGATGTTGCGTTATTGTTGAAATTCCCTTAAGCAGATGCGACACGACTCGTAAAACATCCTCGCAATAAAAGTAATACCGACTGCACTTTATACCTCGAGATGTACGACTCCACTTTAATTATGGAGTTACGCTTTATTCTAAATAAAAACAATCATACAATGACAACATCGTTGCAGTATAACGATCAAAAGCTAATCCTGACCATCACCATGGCAACCAAGATGTCTTACATGTATTCATGCTTCAATATCTTTCTAATCGTATATAACTTTTAGGCACACAACCATGAGACGTATAAAGACAGAACTTGGTCAGAAGTTGTTTTGCCTTTGGTTAGAAATGAGCTCAAATCTTTTTGTCGATGCTTTTAATTGAACTATTCATATCTTAAACTGCACTGTAACTTTTATCCATGTATTTTTCCTTAATGTTTATTTTATTAGCTTTTCTTTTTTAATGCTTAATGTCTTTCATTTTTTTTTTTTGTAAAGCACTTTGAATTGCCTTGCGTTGGAAAGTGCTATATAAATAAACTTGCCTTGCCTTAAGGACATCAGCCAAAGTCATTGCAATGAGCTCATCGAGTAGTTTTCGCTTCCCTGATTTGAGACGCATCACCATGCCAACGGTTTTAAAAGCGGTTCCAATGCTTGCCTTTAGGTGGCACACGTTGGACTAAAACTGCTGACTTTGCAACGGGCTGATATTTGCAAAAAGCCATTGGGTATAAAACTGGAACCAAGTGTTCTTCAATGTGGCAGCTACCTGAAGTGTACCGGGTAGATTACCAACTATTTGAAAGAGACTGCCTTCTGTATTTTCTCTAGTTCTGACATCCAGGAGGGAACGTGGACGAGGGATGGGAACGATTCATCGAATATTCTAATATTCGAAATGATTCAGGTATTCGAATAAAACATTTTTATTTTTTTTTGGGAGTGATGCCTAAATTGATTATCAAATTAAATAATTAAATGTATACGACAGTGCCATAGCTAAATGTGTTAGGTGACGTCTAAAGGTGTGTTCCGCTCACCGGTCCCTCACAGCGGGCAGAGCTGCAGGTGCTGATCTCTCTCTCGCGTCCGGTTATACTTCACTCGTGTTTATGTCCAAATCCATCAGATCTAGCCAAAGATATGGCTGCTGCCCCTCCCTACAACAATAAGCGCTGCTTGGCAACCGTGTGTGGCGGCAAAGTACTAGACATTTTGACTGGAGAGATTTAGTTTTCAACATATTTGACCAGTCATAGTCCGGTGATTATTTACACTCTAAGAAGAGTTAGCATATATACATGCTATACCCGCAGCCTCCGTTCCAGCTGAGGGTCTTCTCTACAGCTGGGCTGATTGTGAATCACCTCCGCACATGAAAGCTGTAGGCCTATAGCTGTCAAACTGTGATCACCAGTTTAATACATTTGACAAATTCAATTTGGTTTCTACACTTATTTGAACATGTATGTATTTCCAAAAATTCGTGAAAAAAAATTGGGTTAAAAAAAAAATTCAGAAACATTTTTTGAATTTTTATAGGATATGTATATTTCGGTTAACCGTTTTTTGGGGGGTCGAATATTCGAATATACATCTGCTTTCAAATTCCCATCCCTAACGTGGACCTAGTTAGTCAAATGATAGCGTTTCTGTTCTACTTCTGTGCTGGTGGAAGATGGAAACCAGACGTTCTGCATTCAGGATTCAACTCGGGAAGCAGCTGGTTGGAAAACCCAGCCTGAACAGAACTTATTCAGTGCTTTCAGTCCGGCCCATTCAATGAAGACGGGATTTATCTGGCTCTCAGAGTTTCTGCCGGTGTGGTTCATTCCAGGTCAGCCCAGAGGAGTTGAGACCCTCCCCGATCACATTTTGAAAGAAAATCTTTAAAGATCAGAAGCTGAAAGCAAGGAGACTGAGGAAATGGCAGGAGGTCTCATCCATGCCGATCGAAAGCTACATATTTTCTCTGCTAATGGTTCGGTCTGTTTTCCCCCTCCGTCGCACTTCCTGTGGTCGGATTTCAGGGATAATTAATAATGTATGAAAATAGCTGTTTAGCAGAAAACAACACGGACAGTGCACTCCATCGGTGACTTCATTAGGAAACATCACTCAACGTTCAACGGATAGACTTTCTGTGCTGTTGAGCATCTCTTCTGAACGGCTGCTGTTTATGCCAATTATATTTCATATTTGGACAGCAAACCAGTTTGAGGGTCAGCTCTAAAGATAAGCTCTCACTCAAAGCAGGGCTTAGTTACATCAAACAAAATGGAGCACTAATAATCATCCAGGACAAATCTGTTAACAATATTTTTTTGAATGACAATTTCTCAAATTAAAGGTCGGAAATTAGCACTAGATTAAAACCAAACTTATTTTTTATTGAAGAAAAGTGTACAATGTACATTATTAGATTATAATTCAGTATGTTAAAATACTTTGTTGAGATGCATATAGACTCAGTTTTGGAATAAGTACTAATTTATTAGGTAAAAGTAGCCATACTAAAAATCGTAAAAATATTCTTTACAATTAAAAGTCCTGCATTCAAAAGTCTTACTTAAGTATAAGTACAAAAGTATTGGCAACAAATTATATTATTTTCAGAAAGCCAATATATTTATTATTGCCCATTTTAGCATTTTACCAAATTGCAATCTTTCTGTTGTCACATTTTAAATTCTTTAAATCGAAGCATTCCCCCACTCTCGTCCTTTATTTAATAATAATAATAATAATAATAATAAAAGTTATTTGTATAGCAGCTTTACTATCCGTGCTTTAAAGAACAAGAAGAAAACATAACAACAAAATCAAAATAAATACAGAACAAGATAAAAGTAAAACTGACAAGAAATTAAAATAGGTTAAAATAAATCGATTTGAAAAACAAAATGTTTATACTACTCACCAACATTGGACATCTCAGGCACCCTGGCGTAGTACGGCCCGTGCAGAAACTCGGGGGGGTTATCGTTGATGTCCTGGACCTTCACGATGAACTCCGAGGGCGGCTCCAGAGGCTTGTTGGTGTCTCGGTTCACCGCCTGCGCTGTGAGCGTGTACTGAGCCTGCTCCTCGCGGTCCAACGTCTTCGTGGCGTGGATGTTTCCCGTCTTGTCGTCGATAACAAAGATCGTTCCCGCACCTTCGCCCGACAGGATGTACTTTATTCTGCCAACGCCGGAGTCTACGTCTGAGTGGAGCTGCAGCAGGGGGGAGGAAGAGGGTGAGTGTTGGGGAAATCCTGAGTGTCCTCTTCCAGCATGAGAGTAGCATGCTAACAAGGTATCCCAACTGCAGCTGTGAACATGGCAGGATGTGTGATGACCTGGAAGAGCATCAGGGCTGTTTGAGGCAGATGATAGCTATGTGGTTAACATGAGGATGCAGCCTCTATGGAGAGAGACATCAAGCATGCTCATTTCTGACGTGGAGCTAATCTGAAGTAAATATTGAATACTGCTTTCTGTTCCTCCATCTTGTGACTGTGTGACTCCCTCTCTTGATATTAGCATGTGAAGGACACTGCTCAGGAACTAGTTGATGCTCTGTATGATGACTCCTTCCATTCTGGAGAGGATCCCAGATACATGAGATTGAAGCTCAAACTGGTGACGAGTGATTTTTAACATTTTTGAGATTTTGAAAAAAAAGTCAGGATTTTGAAAAAAAGTCAGAATTTTTGAGAAAAAGCCAGAATTGTTCAGATGTTGATTTAAAAAACAGATTTTTTCAGATTTTGAGTAAAAGTCAGGATTTTGAAAAAAGTCATAAAAAGTCAGAAGTTTAAAAAAAAAAGTCAAAATCTTTGAAAAAAAGTCAGACATTTTGGATTTTGAGAAAAAAAAGTCAGGATTTTGAGAAAGTATTTTTTTTTAGAAAAAGTCAGAATTTTGAGTAAAAGTCATAATTATTCAGATGTTGATTAAAAGTCAGATTTTTTCAGATTTTAAGTAAATCAGGATTTTGAAAAAAGGATCACAGATACATGGATCCTGAGATTGAAGCTAAAGCCGGGGACGAGTGATATTTTCCTAACAGTGGGACACAATGAAAATAAAGAAACTGAATGGATAAAGGCAGGTTTGGTGCTGTTGGACTATGGATGGTGTCAAAGTTAAAGTGAAAGACAGGTCTGATGACTCTGGTCTCATGTCAAGGAGACCAACGAGCAACGATGCTCAAGCGCTTTGAGCTTCTGGAAAAGCGCTATAATAAATTATTATTATTATTATTATTATTATTAGACCTTATGTCTGACATCACAGTCCCATTGCTTCCACTGCTATTTATTTAATTTGTACTTTATTATTTGCCCCTTTTGTTAATCTGTTTGTTCACCATGTAAAGCAGCCTTGGGTCCCTTGAAAGGCGCGATACACATGTCATCTATTATTATTATTATTAAACAAGCTAGTGACGTCCATCTTAATCCTTAGTTGTCGTCTCAGTTTTTTAGTATATAGTAAAGACATGTTTTGGTTACAGGTAGATATATTAATGGCCAGCCTAAGAGTCAGTTAAATAAGCAGACAAGGAGATACCAGTAAACATGTGTCCTTGATCTTATTGTAAGGCAGTTCCAGCTTCCAAAGTGTTCCAGTGCTATTGCTCAAAATGAATTTCCATCACAGATGTGAGACGTCTGTCGTGGAAAGGCTGAGACGGACAGCAAACACTAATAGCTTGGAGATTTAAAACGTTGTCATCCGAAAAAAGAAATTGAATAATGTTCAACTTTCAATTAAAGTCTCGTTCTTCTTGTGCAACCCCTACAGGATGAAATATGACGCATTGTAAACATCATTTGTGGCTTGTTGTTGTTGTTGTTGTGAAAGCCGATGCTCTCCTTGAGTGATGTGGTGTTCCCGGAGGAGAACCACACATCATCTTCACCTTGAGAGTGAACGTGAAATTGTTTTTTACTCGGGACGACATTGGAGAAGCACTTTGAAATCCTGCTGGAGTTGGCTGCCTGCCTGTCACCCTGAAAACTATGATTTTAAACGCAGGGCAATTTGGCTATTAGACCGATTTGATATTCATGCGTGTGTTCCGTTTGACTCCAGAGAAGGCGAGGCACGTTTATCTATAAAGCACTTTTCAACACAAGGCGATTTAAAGTGCTTTACAGAAATGAAAGACACCAAGAGCATAACACACATTAGCAATATTAAAAAGCAAAGATAATAAAACATGAAAGTTACCGTGCAGCTTAAGATGCGAATAGTTTCGTTAAAAGCAGCGACAAAAAGAAAAGTCTTCAGCCTGGGTTTCGAAGTCGCCCGATTTGCAGCGGACCTGCAGGTTCGTTCCAGATATTTGATAAGACCCCGAAGAAACATCTCACATTCCTCGACCCGAGTCTTCCAGTGAAGTTATAGTTCTGTCGACAGTTTTCTAACCTTTCTATATTCCTTTCAATCATCTCGTTTCCCAGGCAACACATGTTCCCGTTTCCAAGGCAACACGTGTTCCCGTTTCACTGTTATCATACACCCGTGTTTGAAAGACCGCTCCATTAGATCGCTTTATGGTACTCACCCTGCCCACCAGCACCGGGTCGGGCCCAGTGTATTCCTCAATGACGAAGAACTGGTTCCAGACCCATCCTCGTTTGGACCGGTGCAGAACCTGTCCCTCCTTCCCCGTCCTCTGTCTGTGTGTGTGCAGCGACGAGCGACCTAGAAGCACAACGACAAGCATCGATACATCTGTTGTCCACACTTTAAAGATCTATCATGCAAAACCCTCTTCGTCATGTCTCTTCTACATCAACATGTGTCCCCTCTTCTTCATGTCTCTTCTACATCAACATGTGTCCCCTCTTCTTCATGTCTCTTCTACATCAACATGTGTCCCCTCTTCTTCATGTCTCTTCTACATCAACATGTGTCCCCTCTTCGTCATGTCTCTTCTACATCAACATGTGTCCCCTCTTCTTCATGTTTCTTCTACATCAACATGTGTCCCCTCTTCTTCATGTCTCTTCTACATCAACATGTGTCCCCTCTTCTTCATGTCTCTTCTACATCAACATGTGTCCCCTCTTCTTCATGTCTCTTCTACATCAACATGTGTCCCCTCTTCTTCATGTCTCTTCTACATCAACATGTGTCCCCTCTTCCGCATGTCTCTTCTACATCAACATGTGTCCCCTCTTCTTCGTGTCTCTTCTACATCAACATGTGTCCCCTCTTCTTCATGTCTCTTCTACATCAACATGTGTCCCCTCTTCTTCATGTCTCTTCTACATCAACATGTGTCCCCTCTTCTTCATGTCTCTTCTACATCAACACGTGTCCCCTCTTCTTCATGTCTCTTCTACATCAACATGTGTCCCCTCTTCTTCATGTCTCTTCTACATCAACATGTGTCCCCTCTTCTTCATGTCTCTTCTACATCAACATGTGTCCCCTCTTCTTCATGTCTCTTCTACATCAACATGTGTCCCCTCTTCTCCATGTCTCTTCTACATCAACATGTGTCCCCTCTTCTCCATGTCTCTTCTACATCAACATGTGTCCCCTCTTCTTCATGTCTCTTCTTCATCAACATGTGTCCCCTCTTCTCCATGTCTCTTCTACATCAACATGTGTCCCCTCTTCTCCATGTCTCTTCTACATCAACATGTGTCCCCTCTTCTTCATGTCTCTTCTTCATCAACACGTGTCCCCTCTTCTTCATGTCTCTTCTACATCAACATGTGTCCCCTCTTCTTCATGTCTCTTCTTCATCAACATGTGTCCCCTCTTCTTCATGTCTCTTCTACATCACCATGTGTCCCCTCTTCTCCATGTCTCTTCTACATCAACATGTGTCCCCTCTTCTTCATGTCTCTTCTACATCAACATGTGTCCCCTCTGTGGAAAGAGACTCTGAAAGTTTCAGGAACAAAGATTTTCTCTCTTTTTGATCCATTTCTATAAAAACCTGTCTGAAAATGAGCGGATCAGATTTTGGCCACTTGATGATGTCATAACGATGTGTTGTCTTGTGTAGCCATTAGCCAATCAGCACCAAGGTAACCCCCCCCCCCCTTATCACCTGAATCTCCTCTAGAGCACCATTGAGTTCTTTGTAACCAACTGTCTCTCAGAGGGGCGTGGGGAGGGGCTCCTCGTTTTCATCTAAAGTCACAGACAGAGAATCAGCACTTTGGAAACAGGGCTGAAACAGAGGGGATTATGGGTAATGCTGCAATGACCGTTTGGTGTTTCAGCCAATCAGAGACAGGCTCTGTATATATCAGACCTATGATATATTGATGAAAAACAGTATAATAGGGAACCTTTAAGCCACTGCTATTGTTCTATGTCAAGACACGAAAGTCCACCCCGCGTGCATTGGGTTTATGAATGGGTTAAACACTAAAATGTTTGAGCCAATCCATGTTGAATAAATGAATGATAACCCCAGCTGCAAGTTGAAATCCCATCTGTGGGTGGGTTCTGGGAAGAATGTAGTGCTTTCCCTTTCTGCACATGTAAAGGGTAATAAACATTTACATTACATTGAGTAAATATTTGCGTACATTCTGATGGATAATAACACAGCTGTATTGTAACTGTCGGATCTGGATTGCTGGTGTTTTGAAGTATAAAGCGCCTCGTGGTCACAAGGTCGCTTTGAAATGCATACAAAGGAAATAAGTGGCATGCGTGACCATCTGTGTGTTGTCTGGTGAAAGATGTATCCCACAAAGCATCAGTTCCAGGATGAAGCGGTGTGCAAAACAATCCCTAATCCGACACGCGGGCCGTTTCTCAATCGCGAGGATTTTGGCTTCCAAGCCAATATTTCAAGGATGCTACGTCGTCGAGTGCCGCCGAAGGACTGTTCCAATCTCCAGCATGCTTGGAATTCCACCGAGGCCGCGTCCTTGGTTTGGGGGTAATTTCGAGGCTGCACATGGGTAGACTTCGCGTCCTTAAAATCCCCACAATGCTTTGCGCACGGACCAATTTCAAAAACCCTTGCGGAGAATGGCTGAACCGACGCAGCTCACATTTAAATGTAGAACCATAGACTGCGTAAACATGTGTTGGTAAATATATTACATTTGTTTGTTTTCACCAAACATGTGTTCCGTGAAAGTAAAGCAAGTTCATAATTAGATAGACATCGTGGGGTATTTAAAGGACTCTCAGTGTTTAGATATCTCAGTGGGTCTCAAACGGTTTGTTTTAAAAGGGGAGTGTTTTGTAAAATATCTATAAAGAAATAGAAAATCTGTTTACAGTTCCTTTTCATATGGGTGTTGAGAGATGTATCCATAGATCTCTCATGTTGCTCTCAAAGTGCACCAGATTGATGCTTTTAACTTCAATATTTAAAAAAAATCTTCCCGGGGAAGCAGGCCCCCTGGAAAAAATCCTTGGCTGCTGATTGGCTAATGGTGACACAAGCCAAAACATCGTTATGACATCATAAAGCGACAAAATTCTGATCAGCTCATTTTCAGACAGGTTTCTATAGAAATGGATCAAAAAGAGAGAGAATCTTTGTTCCTGAAACGTTCAGAGTCTCTTCACACAGAAGGGACACATGATTACGTAGAATTCTTTTTTGATTTTACATAATAGGTGACCTTTAAATTGCCCTGATTCCCGTTGCCTCACCTGAATGTCTGTGTCTGTGGCCCCTGTGGTCCAGGGCAGTGTTTCCTCTCCTGGTTCCCAACGCCACGCTACACAGCGCTGAGATTCCCACCAACAGCAGGAAGACCCTCAGCGAGCCGAGGCCCGTCCGCTTCGTCGCCAGCATCTCAACGTTCACTTCGCTTCCTGCTTCCTCTCAGTGGAGCGCCGCTCCCACCGAGGTGATATCCCGTGTTCGCTGACAAAATGATGATCTTCCTAGTTCATTAGCTGAGAAGGAGCCTGTCGGTGAGGATACTCATCACCCGCTTCCACGATATGGACTTTCTTTTCCTTGTTGTTGTTCGTACGATTGGTAATCTCCTTCTCTCTTCTGATCGCAGAGCCTGGAAGAGATCAAAGCATAACAACATTAAAACCAAAATACATTCAGTACTTCTACTTCTACCGTGCGAAGACATTCATCTCTATCTATCATCAACAGTGCTGTGATCGTTTACTCCTGTCTGTCACAGAGGGTAATGTTAATTGACTGCAGTTAAAGATCGGACTTCTTAAATGGTTGTTGTGTTGATGAGGACATTGCACTAATTACCCAGACAATGCTGTCAGTAAACTCATTAGCTTGAATTCAATTAGACTCAGACTGATTCAGTGTGGGACGCAGCACCAGGTCCCCGAATTACTCTATTTACAGCCGCTTCAAGTACAATCTAACCGAGAGCAAATACACGATGAAGGGAAATGTAGTTTCCTGATTCGTTTCAGGTTCATCTGTCGAACACAGACAAAGGATGCAAAACAAGAAAGAAACTGCTTGCTACTTCCAAGAAACTAGATATATAAAATACCTTAAATGCAATTGAAATGAAAATCCTAGGCATATGACAAGAATAATTTGTAATGGTTGCAATAAAGGAAATCTAAGGATGCCAATATGAAGGACAAACTATGACCGGCTCCCACCAGCCATGCTGCTTTGTGGATTATGGATGTATTGTTTCTTCTCCGTTCCTTTTAAAGCCAGCCCATGTTTTAAAGATATACTACCGTCATGTATTTGGTTAAGTTAGGATGATTTGATGCCTCACGCAACATAACCACCTTCTTCCAGTGTTTCCGATAGTGGGTATTTATTTACCAGACTTTGACCGGAACTATCTGGCAAATGTAAATCTAATAATAATTCCTTACATTTATTATAGCGCTTTTTCAATGACTCAAAGCGCTTTACGTATACACACATTACACATATATCATACATGCAATGGTCAGAAACTGTGGGCAATACCCACAGGAGCAAGTTCAGGTGAAGTGTCTTGCCCAAGGACACACCGGCTTTAAATCTAATAAAAACATCTCTTTATCAATCAATCAATCAATCAATCAATCAATCAATGTTTATTTATATAGCCCAATATCACAAATGTTACATTTGTCTCAGTGGTCTTCACAGTGTGTACAGAATATCAGTATGACAATACGACACCCTCTGTCCTCAGACCCTCTGTCCTTAGACCCTCTGTCCTTAGACCCTCTGTCCTTAGACCCTGTGTCCTCAGACCCTCTGTCCTTAGACCCTCACATCGTACAAGGAAAAACTTCCGGAGAAAACCCAGTTTAAAGGGAACATGGGAGAAACCTCAGGGAGAGCAGCAGAGGAGGGATCCCTCTCCCAGGACGGACAGACGTGCAATAGATGCCGTGTGTAAATTGAAAAGATAATACATTTGCAACATTTAAACTATTTAAAGTGTATTAAAAATAGTCGGCACCTGCCTCTCTCATCATACGAAAGACAAGAAACACAAAACTGATACACATTTAGAAACAGGTTTAACTAATTAAACGTCATTAAGGGAATACTGTCACTGCATGGACTCGCAACGATATGTCATCATTTGTTATCCACTAAATGTAGGACCAAAGGGAACAAAATGGTTTAGCATCCATGCTGCATTTGTGGATTAGGCAAGGGTTTTTTAGGCTACCTTCATGCATATATTTAAGTTTCAGGCTACCAGTGTTTCTATTAGCTGCTATTTAACAGACTTTGCCTGGAAAAATCTATGGAGGTCTGGCGAATGTAAATCTCTCCGGTCATATCCTGTAACAACTATTTCAATTCCTCTCTCATCATACGAAAGACAAGAAACAAGAAACTGACACATATTTAGAAACAGGTGTAACTAATTACCCTTCAGTAAGGGAATAATGTCACTTCACTTACTCACACCTATTTGTCAGATACAATCGTTTTTTATCCACTAAATGTAGGAGCAAATTGTGGATTAGGCAAGGTATTTTTAGACAACCTTCATAGTTAAGTTTCAAACCGCGTGTATGCTGGGAGTGACATACCGCAGTTCATTTCTATATTCCTAACAAAATGGAGGATACATTAGTTATTGCGGTAGCAAATCACCCGGTTCTTTACGACCAGTCACTATTTACTTACCGGGATACAAACCGGAGGAACCAGGCATGGAGGGAGGTGGCAGTGGGTGAAACTGGTAGGTTTTCGCCTGTTTGGGGATTTTATATCCAGTTTACTTCGTTTTAACATTGCTAGCAAGCATAGACAGTATATCTAGCCAGCATAAAATAGCACTATAGACAGTAGTAGTGTTTTGCTTTGTTTGTCGGGGGCGGGAGATTAATGTTGTTGGTGGCGTTGCTCGCAAAACATCCCCAAGCTTCAGATACGCCCACCTCCAAGATTTTTTTACCGCTGCTCTGTGGACGCACCGTTAGCCTTGTTTATACAAGAAACACTGACACACATTTAGAAACAGGTTTAACTAATTCCACTTGATTAAGGGAATAATGTCACTTCATTGACTCGCACCTATATGTCAGATAACTCATTTCCCAGCCTATTGGTTAACAGTGCATCGATGGTTCATGTGTACACAGCTGCTTCACCAATGAACCTCCATTACGGCCCTGACATGGCTGACAGGAGATGTGGGACACAGCTGCACCTCCTCCATGTTATTTCCCACATTAACCTGGAGTGTCTCTCAGCCGTCGATCAATGCCAATCCAGCTCCAGCTGAACTCAGAATAATTGCACAGAAGCTGTCAGTGTTTTTAAATCATTCAACACATGCGCGAGGCTGTCAGCAAGGGATTGTTTGCACACATCCCTTTTACAACACAAATGAGTTTTTCTAGCTGTCACTGTTTGATTCTTCAGGGCCTATATTCTTCAGATGTTCTTTTGTTATAAATGCTAATTTCTGATCTTTCTTTGCCTTGAAAGTTAGTGCTTACAGAATGTGTGTGTGTTTAATATTCAATAGATCAGTAGATGAGAAAATCCCCTCAGGACTAATTTGCTCCTGTTGACCACATGAGCGCCCAAACGGAAAGTGTGGACAGTTAATCCCTCACCGGCTCATCATCTGGCTAATTATCTGTGTGTGTGTGTGTGTGTGTGTGTGTGTGTGTGTGTGTGTGTGTGTGTGTGTGTGTGTGTGTGTGTGTGTGTGTGTGTGTGTGTGTGTGTGTGTGTGTGTGTGTGTTCAATGCATGTCTATCATTTGTCTGTATAAGCCTTAAAGATGTTTCTTTGCAACTACAAGGAGGCAACATAGGTGGGACTAAACTGAAATTACCTCGAAGGATTGAAGTGAAATCAAACACACACACCAGAGACGAGAAGATGTAATTACGTGAGGATGATATTGTTTAAATGCTTCATATTACACAAAGTCATTTAGGCTTTAAAGTAACGGTACGTCCACACAGCAGCTTTTCAGAAATCTTGAACATCTTGGAGCTGGGCGTGTCTGACAGCTTGGGGATCTTTTGCGAGCAATGCGACCAACAACCAATCACATGAATCTCCCGCCCCCGACATACAAAGCAAAAAACCCCGGGGATTTTATGCGAGCAATATATATATATATATAAACTCCCCAAACAGGCGAAACCCTACCAGCTTCCCCCACTGCCTCTGCCCCCTCCCTCCATGCCTGGTTCCTCCGGTTTGGATCCCGTTAATAGTTCTGGTCGTAAAGAACCGGGTGATTTGCTACCGTAACTTCTCGTTTGGAATATGAGGAAATGAACTGCGGTCTGGTTCTCCCTGCTTACACGCGGTTTGATTGGCTAGCGCTTGTACTGTCAGATTTGCATAAACGTGTTTGATTGGCTGACGCTTCCAGCTCAGCTTCAAAAGTTGAACATTGCTCAAATTTTGAATCCTGGAAATCCTGGAAATCTTCGTTTCGCTCCCCCACAATGCAGTGCGGGGAAAAGCGAGGCAAAGTGACGTCATCCCCATTCAAAGTCAACGGGCAGAGAAGCGTTGGAAGCGGTGGAAGATTCGTCTAAAGCTGCTGTGTGGACGTACCGTAACTTGAAACCAACAAGGAAACGCTTTTAATGAGGGCTGTTTTCTTCGAAATAGAGTTGGCCAACAATTTTTATTCAGAAAAGAAAAGCAACACCTCAAGGAAATCTATTCTTAGAAGTTGTCACTTGCAGGTAAAGTAATTTGTGAATTCCTTTGAAACTTAAAACAAGTCCAAACAACGGTAACACCAAAACAGTTATGCACTCGTGTGGGAGCTGACAGCTGTTATGCAGAATCTATTCACACGCTCTCAAACTGTCACTAACACGTCAAATTACTCTAAGAGCCGGCTTTATTTAACAAGCGAAAGCACAACAAGTCCAAAATAAATTGCTTTCACCAATATCCTGAAACCCTGTCGCCGGCCATCTGTTAATTGCCTCAAAAACTGTCAAGTCAAACACATAAGAAAACAACAATAATCAAGCAGATTGGAAGCAACGCGACAGCTCGGTAATTCTCGATGTGACTGTGAATATTAAAAGTCACCTGTCGTGCTATTTGTAGGCAACAGCACAGGTTTCAGATATATACAAATATTTAAAAAACATGTCTATGAAGTGTTTTGCTCAAAATACCAAACAGATCATTCTAGCCACGCCTCATATCCCTCTGTTTCACTTCCTGTTTCTAAAGTGCTGATTTGGGAATAAAGCTTTATTAAAGAGGAGGGTCTGAGCTCATGCGGGACCCGGCAGCTACCGTCTAAACTAAATGCTGCCGTGATGAAACGCCATATCATGGATTATCAAGGCTCTGAAACAGTCTGGAGCTCAAAGGCTTTCTCTCTTGCCGGTTATACCACAAGGCGAGTTCCTTTCTACTTCCTGCTTCTTCACACACATGCTCTCCAGTACAGGTTAGCTCTGAGTGTTAGCGATGCTAATGTAAACACCGACCATATTACGTCCAAAGCAGCCGGGCGTTGTTTCTGATAGCAACGTTTCTGATTGGATCGTGGGTCCACATTTCAGATATTACGTCATATCGGACGCACATCTGGATCAGCTCCGTTGTTCCCCGTTTTTAGAGATTTGGGTACGGAGGAAAAGAGAGGGTTTTATTTCCTGACGCTGCGTGAGTTCCCTGACACACCGGGGACACATGTTGATGTATAAAATACATCAACAAGTGCATTTTGCATGAGAGGTCCCCTTTAAAGGCTTGTTTAATTACAATGAAATGAACCTGATGTCAAAGAGAAATACTGCTAAGAAACGGTTTCCTCTCACCGAAGGAGTTAAATGGATAACTCAGTTTCTTGAGGAAAGAAAGGAGCTAGATGTTTGAAACATTGCCAGCATTTATTCATGGGGAACGCTTGAACATCCTGCTTCACTCTCGTTCCAATGTTCTCTTTTGTTTGCTTTACATTTCTAAGTTTGAGAGAGAGAGAGAGAGAGAGAGAGAGAGAGATAATGACTCCCCAGGGCGAGCTAGCCTTTTGGCCAGACCTCCTCCTCTGTCTGAATACATGACTCAAGAGTCACATTAGAATAGTGAAGTGTGTGTGCGTGTGTGTGTGTGTGTGTGTGTGTGTGTGTGCGCGTCATTCCCTTGGGCTCGTAGCAATGCTGTGAATACATGAGTCAAGTGTTGGCCTAGACTACCGTAATTCATTGGCTAACATTAGAATGCGTGTGTGTGTGTGTGTGTGTGTGTGTGTGTGTGTGTGTGTGTGTGTGTGTGTGTGTGTGTGTGTGTGTCACAAAGGTCAGTTGGGTAAAGAAAGAAGGGGAATTCAGCGCGACATGCCCCGCCGGCTGACATATTCTCACTAACTGACCAATCACGCTAAACTATGTGAATGAGGATGAATCACCATCATTGTCCTTTTCATGTCTCCCAATCGTGTGTGTGGGCCTCTGGTATGTCGTGTGTGTGTGTACTTTAACACACACACACACACACACACACACACACACACCCATAGACCCTTTTATCCAAATCACTTTAAGTAGGACTCAGACGAGGGTGTTGCACGTTTCCTTGTACGTGTTTTGTTTCTTTCCGTTAACCGTCAAGTGGGAACTAAGTATGTGTTGTACTTGTGTGTGTTTCTCTTTCTCCGGCGATACTGTTACGATTGGCTGTGAATAAGAAAATATGAAGAGACCATCTATTTCTATTTATTTTGAGAAAGGGACAGCTCATATAATATTATGTTCTTCTCCCTGCTCGTTTCGGGCACGGTTTGTTTATAGAGACATGTTGTGTAAGTAGTTGTTATACATTACGTTGTGTATACCACAAATAAAGAACATACTGTCGACCTGCCTACCGGACCATCTGAGGTTCTTGCTCACGGATACGTTAGAACATGTTGAACGCATCCCACCGCTGACCCCAGACAACACATGAACTCCGACGGCCAAAGCAAACTTTCATATCGACCAAGTTCTTGTAAAAATATTCTGACATCGACCGATGAGAATTTGAATCAGTCCTTCTTCCTTCTTTCCTTTGCACCAAACCGCATTAAGACCACCAGGCGTGCCAGACAGGTTGCTATTGTGTTCAGACTGTGAAGGTAAACGCTTTTCTTTTTGTGTCGTGTTTATTCTGGCTCCCTCTCACGCCTCAACACAGCCTCTTCAGTCTGAGCAGTGGTGATGGCGGACCAGCTGCAATCACAATGATGATCAGGAACAAACCACGCACTATGTACAACTCCTCTGACTCTGGACGGATGGCTTCTGGAGTTTTCCTTCATGCTGCCTTTGGTCTTTTTTTGAGATTACACAGGACTGCACTTATGGTTTCATTTGCAGGACTAAGACGTGTTTGATCAAGGCTGCAGTCAGACCTGAGACGTGGGACTTGTATGCTTTGATCATTGGCTTTACTTTCACTTTCAACCAGTACAACTGTGGTGTGTGTGTACATGTTTCCCTCCGTGTCCGTCCGTCCGTCTGTCTGTGTGTGTGTGTGTGTGTGTGTGTGTGTGTGTGAGAGCAAGCAGGTGGTGCCCGTTAGCTGATTACCTTCTGCATGCTGATTGGTCCACCTGAGCAGACAGGAGCATATTAAGCTACAGCCGTGCAGCTCCTCGGCCGCTCTGTCTGACTCAACTTCTCCTGCTCCCGATGCGGCGCGTGTTTAGATATGTTGTCCTGTGGTGCCGTGTTCAGACGTTGATATCATGTTGTCCTTCTCCGCCGGCTGCGAGCTACTTTCACATTACCTGTCTTGGTAAGACGGATTTATGTTCTCAGGAGTGCAAACCCTTTGTTTTCTTTTTCCCTTTTGGATCGTTCATTTTCTCCTGTTTAAGTTAGTAAGAAGCCTGTATATTTATTCTTTCGGTTAGGTAAGATTTTGTGTTTAAAGGTTTATTTGTTTTCTTTGGTTTTGTTACTCGTGTTTGGAAATAATTGTTGGTAATTAAATTGACCAAACGGCATTCTCTGACTCGGTGTCCGTCTTCTTGAGAGTGGAGAGAGTGCGAATGTTGTGCTGCACTTAGGTTCCCCTAGACCAGTGCTTCTCAAAGTGTGGTCCGCGGACCACTGGTGGTCCGTGAGCGCCCCCTAGTGGTCCGTGAGTATATTGGTAAAATTTCACATTTGAAATAAATACATTTAAGTTTTCCGCACTCTCGCGGGAATATCTCCGCAATGGAGCGAGCTTAAGTTTCACCTTTGATTGCATGATATAGCCCAGATAAGCACCTTCACCACACATGTGGCCACTTGTTTGTACCATTTTTAGGCGATTTGTAAAAATGATGTGTTTTTGGATATTTGTGGAGTTAGGTGGTCCGCGAGTGTTTTTTTATTGGTTAAGTGGTCCTTGGTATTAAACAGTTTGAGAACACTGCCCTAGACCTGGGCGTAACAATGGTTTGGTATCCCATCTTGAAAGAAATGTGCTGTTTTTTTTGGAATTGATTATCACATATTTACAACGTACTTTAACAATGCTATGCTTATGCAATATGTTTCGTACTATGTTGACTTGTACACACCTTTTTGACTTTACAGATATATTTCAAGGTCACAATGACACTTCAATAAACTCGACCAAGCAATCAGAAATAATTGTATTATATCAAACGCCCTAAAACCATTCTGCTGACCACTTCTTCTCACTCTCTCTAGCCTCTATCTCAGCGATGCTGGAGGCTTTGAATTGAACAACAGGGAGAGTTGTTTTCTACATCTCTCTTTATATAACTCCCACTTTCCATCTCGTAGCTCTCCCTCTGCCTGCTTCACTTTCATTGCTCGCTCTTTGTTGGGAACCTCTTCCAACAAAAGCATTAAAATAACTTGCTGGAAACTTAAACCTGCTTTTTTCCCTTTGCACTGCAACTTTCTCTCTCCCCGTCTCTCTGGGGGTCAGTGGTAATAAAGGTGATTCATTCATGTTCGTCTACCTTGTGTGTGTGTGTGTGTGTGTGTGTGTGTGTGTGTGTGTGTGTGTGTGTGTGTGTGTGTGTGTGTGTGTGTGTGTGTGTGTGTGTGTGTGTGTGTGTGTGTGTGTGTGTGTGTGTGTGTGTGTGTGTGTGTGTGTGTCAGTTTTATAAATATATTTACATTTCTTCCGTTACGAAACAAACTTACAAAGCATAAGCCTGTCGTGAGCTATTGCTTAAATATACACTATCAACAGGCATATTTATAAATATGCACACATTAACGGCCCGTCCACACAGCGGCGTGCGTTGAAGCTTCCAACGCTTCTGCCCGTTCACTTTGAATGGCGTGACGTCACTTTTAGCCGAACTGCATTTTGGGAAGCGACGTGGAGCGTTGCTGGAGTGGCTCGCTTCAAAAGTTGAGCAATGTTCAACTTTTGAGGCCTCGACGGAGGCGTCAGCCAATCGAATCATATGCCAGTACAAGCTCTAGCCAATCAAACCGCGTGCTTGTGTGTCTGGGGCGGGAGATTCATGTGATCGGTTGTTGGTCGAGTTTCAGACACGCCCGCCGGCAAGCGTCAACGCACGCCGCCGTGTGGACGGGCCGTAAGACATACATCGCTTCCAGGTGTGTTTTAGGTTCCTCGATGTAAACGTGACCTAAACTAAAAATGTATGCATTTGATTTTTTCCCACCCCCAACACACACCGCTTTCCTATCATCAGGACTAGACTTGTAAGCATTCACACACTCCTCCAGCCACTGGACCCCTCTATAACCCTCTCCAATATATTTGAACCAGATGTGATTTCCTCTTTCCCCGCTGGGATGCAAAAGAGGGTCATGCCAGGTTTAAAATGAGATTTACTTTTACTGTAAGAAAATCCACTCCTACTCTCCGGAACAAATCCCAGAGCTGTTCTGCTGTCGATGCAAAGCCGTGAACTGGAAAGGTATTTTCTTCTTCCTTTCATTTAACGTCTGATCATTCACATATTCTGCAGGGAGAGATTGGAAATAAGGGAACGATGAATTGAAGCGGCAGATAATGACAACCAGGAGAAATAAAGAATCGTCCTAGAAACTGTCAAGTTAATTTAACACACATTTCTGAGATGCTGGAAAGATATCATCATCGTGCATTCGGTTTTAAAAGGTAGGGGGTACAATACGTTTCTATTTATCCGTTTTGGAACAAGAATCTGGAATAGCTTTTAATATATAACACATGGCTGCAGTGGCGTTTTTATATGTACAAAGGTGGTGGGGCACAAAACACTTAGATGTCTATAAGCTTCTGCAGTGAGGTTCATGGCTGGCTCTGGCTCTTCAGGTTTACAAATATTATATTTTGATCTAAATCAAAATATAATATTATTTTCAAAAGCTTTTTTTTTTTGATGCTTCAATTAATTTTAAAAAGACAGTTCAACAGAAGGATAGGATACCCAAAAAATGTAATTTTATCATTTAAATATTGAATTGTTCTCTCTTAGTAAGATCCCATTTTCAATAAAATTGCGGTCTTACCTTGACTTGAAGATGAAGTCCATTTGCCTATCCCTCTGGACAAAAATCTCTACTACTTTTTTGTAAAAGTCCTCCTTATCTTCTTGTAGTTTCAAAAGTCTATCATAAATCTAAATGATGGATTTATGATTCGAAAATGATAAAAGTAGGGTAGACATGTGGATATTATCCGGCTGAACAAAACGTGCATTTATCTAACAGCTACGTTTCCCACAGATCTTATTTTGAGCTATTTTCTAAAATCCTATGGAGAAATCTCGTTGCTTTTTTGTGGAGGGAAGCCATGCGCAGCTTACTTCCGGGTTTTAGGACGCGTCACTGCAGCTCTCTCGTCTCCTCTTCACACACCACACTTTTCGCGGCACACGTACTTACAGCCAATCAGCTCTGAATGATGTGAGATGACGTATGGTGGGGATGGCAGCACTTTGCCCCTATGGTCATTATTTTCTGCCACACACATTAAATAGGACAATACTCTGAGCATGCGCAGTGTAGTTTTTGCAGTCAACGTTCACTTAGACAGTCAGAGGGAGGGGCAGGATCAGGTTTTGTCCCACATGGCTCTAAACAGCTCAATAGGCACACACTGTAGACACTAATTAGAAGAACACAGACTAAAACAGCAATGAGACGAATCAGATGATTAAACATGATCTTAAAATATATTTTAATTAATTTGTTTGCATTTTTTTGTAATCATTATTTGTAATACTTTCTGCTGACACTAGGTGGGGCTGTGCCGCTAAAGAATGTTTCAACAATACATGTCTGAAAATCATTTGACCACTGTATAATACCTCCTTTTCATATTCACACTTCCCTTTCTTCAAATTGCATGTGTGTTTCTTTATTGATGTTTTAGTATGTCGTTTTTAAAGTGTGCCAATCTTATTGAAATCAAGCTGTTGTTTCTAGATTGATCTTGTGTTTTATATACAATTGTGATTTGAACATTATTTAGGTAGAGGCTCTGAATAAGCCCGATGGGTTTCTTGTTTGCATATACTGGATAAGCAATCATTAGCATCAGTTTATCTTTTGGGGTATTTTGCGAAAAATGTAAGTATGAAAACCTACGTAGAAAGTGACATTGAGGGCAGAGGTGGACAGAGAAAACTGAAAGACTTGAAGACAGACAGATTGAGAGACGGACAGATTGAGAGACAGAAGGGGAGTCGGTGTATTAAAGTTCACTTTGGGTGTCTCCTTTCGGTGGCCGGCTCTCTGTGGTCTGTTAAAAGCTTAAAAACAGAGCGAAGCTGAAAACAGACACCCGGCATTTAGCTCACACCACGAAACCTGAGGCTTAATTGCCTTTCAATTAGAGAAACTAATAGGACCGTGTCTGTGTGTGTGTGCGCGTGTGCGTGTGTGTGTGTGTGTGTGTGTGTGTGTGTGTGTGGGTGGTAAAGTGTATACAAAGAAAAAGCTGCAAAGCTTTCTCAGCATTCGGTAAAATAGGTATGTATGAGTGGCTAGCAACTGTGAACCACGCACGCGCGCACACACACACACACACACACACACACACACACACACACACACACACACACACACACACACACACACACACACCTACCACACACAGTTACAACAGAGTTAATCTTCTCAGCGTGTGTCCGTGTGTGTCTGTTATGAATCTGTTAGCATGTGTGTAGAAGTAGCTGATTCCTGTTCAGTCATTAGTGAAATCCAAGTGCTAATTACCACCCACAAGACCTCGCGTCTGCTGCTTTCTCTCACACACACACACACACACACACACACACACACACACACACACACACACACACACACACACACACACACACACACACACACACACACACACACACACACACAGTTTATTCATGTTCTATTATCTCTAATCAACCGCACTTTAACTCCATTAATATCTTGTTACATTAAAGGGGACGAAGTGCTGAATATTCCAGCGCTGATAGTGTCCACAACATGGACATCTTAATAGTATACATTTAGGAATTTAATAATTACATAATTTAATTGTGGTGCCGTCACACATCAGCTTTTCTACTTTATCAGACTGGGAAGAAATGATTTTTTTTCCCTAAATCCTTTGCACATGCGGCGCCCTGTCAAAGGCTCCCAACACGACTCCACTCGTTGACAGCGCCGCGCTCAGACGTGAAGGGCACCGAGAGAAACACAATGCACACACCGCCAGTCGACGTGTTTGGGAGCAGCATTAGTCACCGTGTCGCCTGTTATCCATCTCTGGAGAGTAATGTACTTTGTGTCACGGAGCGCTGATGGATTTCTGATGGAGAGAAAGCGTCTGAAGAGGATCCTTGTCCCTCGGCGAGGCAGATCAGTTTCCTCCGGGGACACAAAGGCCTCCACGGATTCCCTCGCGTGGAAGCGGCGGCATGGCTGAGAGTGGATATGGACCCACTTAGCATAACAGCAGTACACGGTAATTGGTTGCTAACGCTTGGGCCGTGGAGACCGTTTAGGAAACAGGTCGATGTTTTGAGGAACAGCGTCATATCCCATCTGCTGACGGGTATGAAGACATGTTTGATCGTCTTTAGGATAGTGGCTTCCAACATGTCCACGATGCGTTATGGCTCTCCGTAACTGTTACGTCTAACGATAATAAAGACAGATATACCTCCTTCCTTTATGACGGGCCACGCTCTTCATCACTGGGCCACGCTCTTCATCACTCTGTCCATCAGGCACTTTGTTCAGATCCACCGCCTGTTGCACTTCTACTATCTTCAACTTTTATGTTTCTGTGAATAACAATGCTACTGCTGTGCAACGACCACATGGCTGTCATGCGCCCGAGTCTTCATCATGCGCCTGAGTCTTCATCAAGTCTTCATCGTGAGCCTGAGTCTTCATCAAGTCTTCATCGTGAGCCTGAGTCTTCATCAAGTCTTCATCATGACTCTGAGTCTTCATCAAGTCTTCATCATGACTCTGAGTCTTCATCAAGTCTTCATCATGAGCCTGAGTCTTCATCAAGTCTTCATCATGAGCCTGAGTCTTCATCATGAGCCTGAGTCTTCATCAAGTCTTCATCAAGTCTTCATCATGTCTTCATCATGAGCCTGAGTCTTCATCAAGCCTTCATCATGAGCCTGAGTCTTCATCATGAGCCTGAGTCTTCATCAAGTCTTCATCGTGAGCCTGAGTCTTCATCAAGTCTTCATCGTGAGCCTGAGTCTTCATCAAGTCTTCATCATGACTCTGAGTCTTCATCAAGTCTTCATCATGACTCTGAGTCTTCATCAAGTCTTCATCATGAGCCTGAGTCTTCATCAAGTCTTCATCGTGAGCCTGAGTCTTCATCAAGTCTTCATCGTGAGCCTGAGTCTTCATCAAGTCTTCATCATGACTCTGAGTCTTCATCAAGTCTTCATCATCAGCCTGAGTCTTCATCATATCTTCATCATATCTTCATCATCAGCCTGAGTCTTCATCGAGTCTTCATCAAGTCTTCATCATGAGCCTGAGTCTTCATCATATCTTCATCATGTCTTCATCATGACTCTGAGTCTTCATCAAGTCTTCATCGTGACTCTGAGTCTTATTCAAGTCTTCATCATATCTTCATCATCAGCCTGAGTCTTCATCATATCTTCATCATCAGCCTGAGTCTTCATCAAGTCTTCATCATGACTCTGAGTCTTCATCAAGTCTTCATCATCAGCCTGAGTCTTCATCATATCTTCATCATATCTTCATCATCAGCCTGAGTCTTCATCAAGTCTTCATCATGAGCCTGAGTCTTCATCAAGTCTTCATCGTGACTCTGAGTCTTCATCAAGTCTTCATCGTGACTTTGAGTCTTCATCAAGTCTTCATCATCAGCCTGAGTCTTCATCAAGTCTTCATCGTGCCTCTGAGTCTTCATCATCAGCCTGAGTCTTCATCATATCTTCATCATCAGCCTGAGTCTTCATCATGTCTTCATCATGAGCCTGAGTCTTCATCATGTCTTCATCAAGTCTTCATCATCAGCCTGAGTCTTCATTAAGTCTTCATCATGACTCTGAGTCTTCATCAAGTCTTCATCATCAGCCTGAGTCTTCATTAAGTCTTCATCGTGACTCTGAGTCTTCATCAAGTCTTCATCATCAGCCTGAGTCTTCATTAAGTCTTCATCGTGACTCTGAGTCTTCATCAAGTCTTCATCATCAGCCTGAGTCTTCATTAAGTCTTCATCATGACTCTGAGTCTTCATCAAGTCTTCATCATCAGCCTGAGTCTTCATTAAGTCTTCATCATGACTCTGAGTCTTCATCAAGTCTTCATCATCAGCCTGAGTCTTCATCAAGTCTTCATCATGACTCTGAGTCTTCATCAAGTCTTCATCATGACTCTGAGTCTTCATCAAGTCTTCATCATCAGCCTGAGTCTTCATCAAGTCTTCATCATGACTCTGAGTCTTCATCAAGTCTTCATCATGACTCTGAGTCTTCATCAAGTCTTCATCATCAGCCTGAGTCTTCATCAAGTCTTCATCGTGACTCTGAGTCTTCATCAAGTCTTCATCATGAGCCTGAGTCTTCATCAAGTCTTCATCGTGACTCTGAGTCTCAGGCTGAGTCTTCATCAAGTCTTCATCGTGACTCTGAGTCTTCATCAAGTCTTCATCATCAGCCTGAGTCTTCATCAAGTCTTCATCGTGACTCTGAGTCTTCATCATATCTTCATCATCAGCCTGAGTCTTCATCAAGTCTTCATCGTGACTCTGAGTCTTCATCATATCTTCATCATCAGCCTGAGTCTTCATCAAGTCTTCATCGTGACTCTGAGTCTTCATCAAGTCTTCATCATCAGCCTGAGTCTTCATCAAGTCTTCATCGTGACTCTGAGTCTTCATCATATCTTCATCATCAGCATGAGTCTTCATCAAGTCTTCATCGTGACTCTGAGTCTCAGGCTGAGTTTATATAAACCTGATTTCCTCGTGAGATTATTAAAGTGTTGTTGATTGATTGCTGGGGAATTTAAAAAGGCACATTCTGAGAATTGATTATTGTCATTACAAGAACTAGAAATCAACAATGAGCAGCTTCCCCATTATCGCTATGGGCACAACAAAAGCATAAACGGCACGTTTTGTTAATTTACAGCGTGCTTATTAAACAAAGCTGATAACGAGGAAGACAAACAAGGCGCTGACGGCTCAAACGCCGCCATGTCTGCGGCTAACTAGCACCTAATTAGCTCTGCGAGGTGTTCTCCACACGCAGACCTATTCTATTTGAAGTACGCTATTTCTTCATGTGTCTTTTTGAGACAACAATATTTAGTTATGCTCATTTTGATTAGCATCCTCAATTAGTCATCATCAGACTCCTTTGTGTGGAAATAACAAGCAATTTGTGGTGAATTACGAGCAACCTCAACAATCCCTCTGCGAGTGAGACTGAGACGGCTGCTTGGATCCATTGGGTGAAGATGTTCTGGGCCTTTTTTAATAGATTATTGGACCAGTTTCCTTCCTGTTTGATGGCAAAAGAACGCGTTTATGGATCCTCGGGACGGGTGGCGCAGTGGTCTGTGCATCAATCATCAGATCAAGGGGGTGCTGGGGAACTCCGGTTCGAAACCCGCTCCTGCGTCAGGCCGTTGTGTCCTTGGGCAAGACACTTCACCTGAACTTGCTCCTGTGGGTACTGCATGTATGATGTGTGTAATGTGTATTTGTGAAGCGCTTTGAGCATCTGGAAAAGCGCTTTATTAAATGTAAGGAATTATTATTATTATATTTCTCACGTGGTAAGAGTGGTTGTCTTTGCATGGGTTTGATTACTTTTTCTAATACAATAGTAGTATAGTGTGTGTGTGTGTGTGTGTGTGTGTGTGTGTGTGTGTGTGTGTGTGTGTGTGTGGCAATACTAAATTGTAAAAATGTCTGTTACAAGTAAAAGTACTGCATTCAAAATCATATTTAAGTAAAACCACAAGGCTATTGATATCGAAATATACTTAAAGTAACAAAAGTAAACGTACTCGTACTTTCAGAATATATGAAATACAAGATTTTTTAAATATCGATGCATTCATTCATCACAGTTTGTAAAGGTGAAGCTACTGGATATCATAACCTACAAAGATATGTGCATGTTTTATATCATAATTTATATTTTGGATTTGCTAATAATCTGATTCTGCAATGTAAAATGTAAAGCTGTTAGATTAGCATGCAATATCGGCTTTTTAAATGTTGTGGAGTAGAAGAATAAGTCTAGTAGTATAATATACAAACTACTTGAGCACATATACGTCCTTAGATTTAATCGCTGTATTTAAAACAAAAAATGTAGCCGCCATTTGTAAATCGCTTCATTTTCACATTCACAAATAACATGAACTTCTCTTCGGATATACAACGATACATTTGGGGAACAACGTCTTTCCAATGCAGTGAAACGTAATGAAGACATACACCATGGCGGTAACGGGGGGTTACGGTTTCATCTGCTCGAGATCTGGCCTTTTGAATTCAGGGGGAAATCTCTCTGGGCCGAAAAACCAAACCAATCAGCGCTTTGTGTTGTCTCCTAATGAGCGGCAGAAAGAGACAGTAAGACAACGGGCGGGCTGATGAGATGTTACGCTAAGACACAACAACGTCTCTCCAATTAGCCCGTTGTCTCCTGTTTGAAATGGAAATGTACTTTTTAAATGTTGGCCATTCACTTTCAGTGGGGTGACGTCACGTAGCCTCGCTTTTTTGCCGAACTGAATTGTGGGTAGCAGAGCGGTCCGTCTCCGCCGTCTCCGGCGTCAGAAGTTGAACAATGTTCAACTTCTGACGCCGGAGACGCCGGAGTAGCCAGCGCCAGCCAATCAAATCCCGTTTCTGAAAATCTGACAGCTGAAGCCGTAGCCAATCAAACCGCGTCTAAGCTGGGAGAGATATCCCGCCGTTCATTTATATATTTCAAAAAAAGTCGGAGGAGAAACTAACTATCGCCGTAGCAAATCACCCGGTTTTGTATGACCAGACCCTCTTCACCTCCCGGGATACAAACCGGAGGAACCAGCATGGAGGGAGGCGGCAGAGACAGTGGGGAAACTGGTAGGTTTCCGCCTGTTTGGGGAGTTTATATATATATATATATATATTGCTCGCATAAAATCCCCGGGGGTTTTTGCTTTGTATGTCGGGGGCGGGAGATCCATGTGATTGGTTGTTGGTCGTGTTGCTTGAATAAAATCCCCAAGCTCCAGACACGCCCAGCTCCAAGCTGTTTTTGAAGCTGTAGTGTGGATGCTCCGTTAATGTCCACTATGCTTGTGTATGCGGAACTGCAGGACGGAGTCCAGAACAAATGTCCTTACGGGGACAATAAAGTATATCGTATCGGATGATTGGCTGTTGGCTTGCATGGGACTGCCCCCTTCCTGGTCTCTAACTCTGTGCCGTTCACTCCTGATAATTAGGAGGAAGAACTCCACAGTTAATTATGACGTCCACAATTCAGAGTTAAGCTTGTGGAAATTAAAAAAGAGGCAGTGTTGAATTAAAGCCTCGATTGGTTTTAATGGAAACCTTATAATGTGGAGTTGAAGGGTGTGCTAAATTAATTCTTTAATTATCCTTCTCTTTCTCCCTCTCTCTGTTGTTCTTTTATTCCTTCACAGTCCAGTTGGATCCATCTTAGCAAATTATAGCTTCGGGATTGGACTGGCACTATAATTACTCCGGGAGACATTTAGAATATACTTAAGAGTGGACAAATGAATGTGGATAATCACATGGCGCTGCAAAACCAAATTTAATTATTATCTCTCGCTTTGAAAGAAAGACGACTCGCGACCCTCAGAAGCGGCCAGACTTTGTTTTGGTAAGTCCAGACATCGTCTTCTTCATGTGTGCACACATCCACACGTGGTTAATTAATAAAGTACTTCAAAGGGATCTCACTGAAGACATCTGCAGAGGTTTAGAGTTCACACACACACACACACACACACACACCCACACACACACACTCTATCACAAGGGATTCATGACACTGTCACCGCACCTTTTAATCTGGCGGAGAGATAAAAAGATGGATGAGTATGACAGGAGACAAGCCAAGACAAACGCTGGGAGAAAAAGGGAGGAATGGTCTTTGGAAAAAGTAGCTGTTCAATCAAAGAATAAAACACACAATTCCCGGAATAGAAAAGGGAGGAAAGTTTGAGGAATTTATGCTATGGAAAAGAAAGAAAAACCTGAGACTCTCAATGCGGCTCGCTCTGTCATCCTCACTCCATTTCTGTGTGTGTGTGTGTGTGTGGTTTCGGTCTATAGCCCCAAAGGGAGGGCGAGAAGGAGAGAGGTGGGGGGGCAGGAAACGGTGGCGTCTGGAATTGATTTGAGGCTAAAGGAAAATACTTGGGATTCTTAACGGCTCGGGGAGCGGGGACAGACGACCACAGCGACATGAAGAAAGGTAGGAGGAAGAGAAAAAGCAAAGGCCACAAGGGAGTATCCATCAGACGTAAAGAAGTCTGTGTGGTCGACAGAAGTACACTGTGGCCGGATCTGAAAAAAGGACTACGTGGATACGGTGGGAATCGCTTCAGCTTGAGCGTATGTGTATCTATTGGTGTCCTGTGATGAGAAAACCCATTTCAAACCTGATTATATGGACGGGTGACCTTGCATCGAGGCATGAGGGTGTCTTACATATCACCTTTGGCAACATTTGAGTGCAGGAATAAAGTACAACTAAGGTTTGGACTTGTAAAGAATGAGCTTTGAAATGAAAAGTGATAATAAAAAAATAGAAAAGACGAGGAGAGACACGAGTGGAGCAACTATTATGAAAAGCTGGAGTGAAAGGAAGAGGTGGAGAAAAGGTTACAGAGTGGAAAGTAACTGTAGACGCTGCTGATTCACCGTAAAACCGAGTTCACGCTACATCTGTGGAAATGTTTATTTTTTATCTCCATTTCAACTGCAGCGTGTGAGCATACGGAGCTGAACTGTGACATGTCGGCAATGTTCCTTGACAAGAGGATCCAAGCCAAGCTGAAACTCTGACACTGAAGATAAACGAAGGAAAGGCACAGAAAACACATCTGGAAAAACAGTGTATCTTTGTTTTCTTTACTGTGTAGGTATTAAAGACTCCTATTATAGACAATGGTAGGGAGGCGTGTGGCGCAGTGGATTGTGCGTTGGTGTTCGGATCAGGGGTTCAAACCCCACTGCAGTCAGCATGTCGTTGTGTCCCTGAGACGCTTCACCCCAAATTGCTTCTGTGGAGATTGTCCACAGTGTTCAGTATGTAAGTCGCTTTGGATAAAAGCGTCTAACATGTGATTTAATGTAATGGTAGGGTCAAGATAATAACAATTACTTACCCTATCACCTCACTTTCACAGTGAGACGTACATTTTTTTAGATCCAATCCAATTCCTTTCCAGAAAATCAAAACCAGATGTGTGCATGACATTTTCTTTGATTAAAAGCACAGTTATTTTACCACAAATGTCATGCACTATAATTAAATGACTGTTCAACCGACATTACGTAAGCGATTAACTCGCCCTTCAATCCACCGTTTTCCATGTTTAAACTGTGAATCCCTACACTGCGGAGGACCAGTGAACGCACCATTAACTGATCAGCAGGAAGCCCGTTCATCTTATTAGCAAATCTCGTTAAACCGACCACAACAACAGTGCGCTATTGGCCCCCGTGCTACGTTCGCATCGCTGCCAAACCACCACAGATGGAGAAGAAAAGCAGGTAATAAGAGTTTACGCTGCTTTCAACTGCACCACAAACAAGGGGGGAATAATGAGGGAGAACATAATGGACGATAATAACAGAGACATGAAGAGATCTACGAGAATTAGAAGCAGTGGGAGAGGAGAGGGAGAAATACAACCCGACAGAGAGGGATTTGTGTCCAGCTAGCCATGCTTTAGCGAGCTCAGCGACTCTGTTCCATCGTGATGAGCAGACACCGGGGATATTAGAATATGAGACTGAAAGAGAGGGAGAGATATCAAAGGGCTTTCCCCCATTCTTCCCCGTAGAGAAATGACGAAGTTAATCCTCAGGGGCTTACATTTGTTTTCTATCCCTCTGTATTTCAGTACTTCTGACTTCTGACATCCTCTCCTGATTCTGTGCCTCCATCTCATCACGTCCTTCTGTTGTCCCGCTCATGTATCCATCATACGTATATTTGCATCTCGCCTGCCTCCCCTCTTCATGTCCTTCTCCCGTTGAACTCCCTGCATCTCCATCTTCCCCCTCCCTCCTCCATCCCTCTCGGATCCCCCGCGGGCTTTACGGCGCGCGGTAATCTCACCGCAAACACATTTATCCGCACATTCTTTCCCCCTCTTCATCCTCTTGTTGCTCGGGCCTTGCTGACTGCCGTGTGACGGTGCTTACGGGATATTTACATTCTGATCCGTGCACACGAAACAGATTGAAATGTATAGACGGAACAACGGCACGAAAGCCAGCAACGACATGCCAGAACAGAGCAAAGAAACGAGACAAAACGGAGATGGGAATAGAAATTCAGAGCACAGCGCGACGGATAAAGGCCAACGCAGAGCAGCGCGTGATTAAAATGAATAAGGCCAATACACAAGGATAACGGGATCCTTCACAATCTGTGAGGAAAAAGACCCCTCTTTCCACCTGCAATGCTTTATCTCTATTTAAAGCAATAGACGGATCATTTGGGTCACTTTGTTTCTCTGGCGCCGGTGGCTTTGTGACTTTAGGCTTGGTCGATGAAGCCGAGCCTGTAATCTCATATTGGAGGATAACTCCATATCTTGCATCTATTGAGCCCCCCCCAAAAAGCAATTTCCCTCCGTTTCTAAAATGCCATTTTCCCCTGATAGACCATCCCCTTAAGCCCTCAAATTAAACATCGTCACCTGATCGCATCTCAAACTGTAAATGCATTATATGCAATCTGGATAGCATCGATATTAGCTGGCTTTCCATCTTTTCCATATTCTTTCTCCAGGTAGTTGGAAAAAGTTTCCCGTCCCATATGCCGTGTGCCGCCCGGACATGCTATCATGCTAACTAGCTCCCTGAAAGCGGGTGACTCCACTGTAGCAATAGCCTGCATGTGTTCTACAACATACCGTGCAATGGCTTTATCGACTTTCCCCTGGCTAGCAGTCCCTTGGTTAAAATCCAGCCGCTGTTGCTTAGGTGCAGGTGGAGGTGGAGTGGCGTCGGCTGAGTCTCTGTGGTCTTAGCTACGAGCTTCGTCCCAGCATGTTGTTTCTGCAGATGTTTTAAGAGATGTGAATGACTGGTTTGGGCAGTAGATAGGCTCTTTGACCCGCCAGGACACAACTTACATTTAACTAAAACCTTCTTTTCTTTGTGCTCGACAAAAGTGAAGTAGTGAGAATATCTCCAGGTGGAGAAACGAGACTTGAGCTCCGCCGCCGCCATGACAGTCTTGTTAGTAAACAACACAAACACGCCCACAGCCCGTCTCCGCATGTGACACAGGAAGTATCTAAGAAACACTAGTAATGAATATCATGTCCAGTGTTGCCTTTCTTATCATGTTTAATCCTACTTTCCAAATATCATATACCTGTGTTTACGAGGGTTTTATTCCAACATTACTGGGTATTAAATACTTTCAGCTCCCATTTCAATCTGCCAATCTCTGGAGGTGTTTAAGGCACAAAGACGGCAGAAAATGTCAGTAAAATTCAATTGAAAGTTTTAATGTATTCCCGGTGTTAGCTCCGTCAGAGGAAGGACTTCAAATTGCCAGACATTTAATACAATGAGACTGCAATTATTTCACTTTCTAAGCGCTTCAATCCACACAATAGTTTCAATATTGCTCACTTAGAGACCACTTCAACATCCAGAGGAGGAAGACTACAAAAACACGTTTCTAATTTCATGTGTAGTTGCTGCATTGTACCTCTCACT
>NC_047517.1:38107595-38117595 GCF_902827115.2 Pseudochaenichthys georgianus | reverse complement strand
ACGTGTTGTGATGTCTGTATTTGCTTCCCCTGTCGCGAGTCCGGATCACTCAGTGATGATACTATATACCTAAATAATCTGTGGAACCTCAGCTTTAATCGGATATCTTGTATGTGCAGCTACGATGAGTAATAAGGGTACTTTTATCTTGAGTTCTGTGCCAATGTCCGTTAGCATTTTTCGCTCAGGGGTCATTTAGATGCTTCTTATGAGACTTGTGTTTTGTTTTGGTAAACATGGTTTGTATCGTCAGTTAGCTGAGATTATTCCCGTTAATCTGGTATAACACATTAATAGGTTCTTAAATATTAAGATCCCCTGAGACACAGTGTCGTGAAAAAATATTTTTTACATTACGTTTTTTTTACATTACGTTTTTTATGAATTGAACAACAGAAAAATAATCGTTAGATTAGTCGTTTTCAAAATAATCGTTTCCCCCCAGCACTACTAAAACGTGATGCTCACAGCTGGGATTGGAGCAGGTGTTGATATTGGTGGATTATAGCGATGGCCAACTTTGTAAAATAACCTAAAATGTAACTTTTATCAACTAATTTTTTACAGTGTTATCGGATGAATCCTTCCGATATGACTAGTAGATGGCCCTAAAGTCAACAAGCGCTATGGTCCCCGTCCTGTGTGTGCATCAAGCAGCTTGTTTCTCCCAATGGAAATGTTTTGAAGCGTCCGTATTAAAGCTTTTAGCTGAAGCAAAGAACTCTGCATCGCTGCCTGTAAACTGGAATCGAGCGTAATTTAGAAACGATCTCCCCACATCGTGGAAACTCAACAGGCTGCGAGAGAATGGATGCTCCTCGTCATGTCCCCCTGCTGTGGCAAACTGGAGGAGACTGAGATAACTGAGAACATAGCCCCGAGCTGCACAATGCAATCACGTGAAGCCACACACACACACACACACACACCACACACACACACACACACACACACACACACACACACACACACGCACGCACGCACACGCAAGCACACGCACGCACGCACGCACGCACGCACGCACACACACACACACACACACCACACACACACACACACACACACACACACACACACACACACTATACATCTTTCTTTCAGCAGCCATGTGCCAACAGGAGACACTAATCTAAGAAAGAGAGGGGGAGAGATGGGGATAATGTGTCCTGAGACTGGTTCAGATAAGCACTTTTTGTCCCTTCTCTGTCTCTTTTTCTACAAATCCAAGAAACACACACACACACACACACACACACACACACACACACACACACACACACACAACCACACACACACACACACACACACACACACACACACACACCACACACACACACACACACACACACACACACACACACACACACACACACACACACACACACACACACACACACACACACACACACACACACACACACACACACACACAACATCAGTGTCAGTTTGCCTGCCGCTGAGTGTCACCGTGACATGAATTGTGCGGATGAATTGCTGCTTTTTATGGGATGCGAGCTTAGATGCCGGAGTCGAGGTCAAAAGGCTAAACATCCAATCAGGACGCAGCATAGCTAAACCCTTTGAACGCGGGAATCGTGATAAGTTACCGGCGGGATCTATAGACGGCAATGAGGACACTTTTCACCGGCACACAATACATATTATCCGGACGAGAGCAGATGGTTGAAAAGGTTTAGTCTTCATTTATGTCCGACTAATTGAACTCTCTCGCAGTGGAAGATATGGTCGTAATGAGTGTCTCTAAACGTGGCCATAACTGTCAGCGAATACAGTCGGTGTTTCCATAGCAGCTGGTGTCCTCGCTGTGTAAAGATGTTGCCATTGCAAGTCACATTACAGTATATTAATCACTAGTAAATCACGAACTAGACTTTTTTTGCACATGCAGGATCATGAGTAGTTTTTGTATCCTTGGTAGTATCCTTAATCGAGGTATTCACTTTTCTGTCAGACTTAAAATATTCAAAGATTAGATGTTCTTCTTCTTCTGTGGTTCCTGCCTGACCTATCGTCTCTAAGTCTTTCCACCTATTTGTCTTTTTCCAGTTTCCTGCCCGCAGTTGAAGGATTAGAATATGCTCTTCTGAAATCGGCTCGTCAGCCTGCCAGCCACTGATAAGCACACTCAGGATCGATTAGATCTGCCTTTAATCTATTCAACTTTTCGGTCAAATGAAAAAATGCTTAGTATGTGAGATGTGAGGTGCACGATACGGTGACTTTGGGAACGCGTGCCCAGAGGGCGAATGCATTGTGAGCCGCTTTTTCAGGCATGAGATCATATTAAATATACATTTGAACAAGTCCTCTCTAACAAGCAGCTGTAGGCACATACAAGCTAAACAATGCAGAATACATTCCTACTTAGGCATGAAGGACAGAGATCTTTGATCGGAGAAACAGAGGCAACGACGGGAAGGGAAACAAAACTCAGTGATATAATAATAATGAAGAATGAAAGAGTTGCAGATAAAGCTCTCTCTCACCATCACTCGCTGGAACAGGGAGCCAGTTAAAAAGAATGCTAAACAGGCAAGTGGGCCTGATGTGTCGAGGCCAATTCACAAGCCTTTGATTACACACACACACACACACACACACACACACACACACACACACACACACACACACACACACACACACACACACACACACACACACACACACACACACACACACACACACACACACACACACACACACACACACACACACACACACACACACACACACACACACACACACACACACACACACCCACACACACATGGGTGTCCTCTCATGGGGACCTCCATTATGTCCCCATGAGGGAGGCCAGTCCCCACAAGTGACTGTGTAAACAGATGTAGGTCCCCACAAGTATAGTACACACACACACACACACACACACACACACACACACACACACACACACACACACACACACACACACACACACACACACACACACACCACACACACACACACACACACACACACACACACACACACACACACACACACACACACACACACACACACACACACACACACACACACACACACACACACATACCATGTATACATCACTTATGGGGACCTCCAATTTGTCCCCATAAGGGAAGCCAGTCCCCACACGTAACTATGTAAACAGATGTAGGTCCCCACAAGTATAGTAATGCTAGACCACACACACACACACACACACACACACACCACACACACACACACACACACACACACACACACACACCACACACACACACACACACACACACACACACACACCACACACACACACACCACACACACACACACACACACACACACACACACACACACACATACAGGAGAAATGTCAGAACGCACCTTTAGCTCATTACGTTGAGGGTCTTCTCGGCACGGCGACACAGATCTGAGAGGAGGACGAGAGGGGCATTCAGTTAATCACATGTGAGAAATAGCATTTATCGAAGAGGAAAAGGGTTCAAAGACATTGTGTGTGAAGTGATTGTGATTGTAATTAGATATGAGGTAATTGAATGTCCTGCATATCTCATTATGTTCATGTGATTATGCGGGGGACGGACTGAGAGGGACACATTTCAGGAGAAGGACACACATGTAATAACAAAATGGTTTCTAATTGCACATTTAAACAAACACATCTCTTTCAACCTCCACATGTGAAGCCGTCAGACTCTCTCTAATCCGCCTTCCTCAAACTCTCCACGATGACTTTGCAAGTTTAAAAATAGTTTCCATGCCATTAAAGAAAAGCAACATCAACAAAGAAGGCGGAAATCCTGCAGAGATGTGTGGATGTTCAAACAGTATTTAAATGTATTGCATCCACTTTCTTATTCCCAAACAACTGCACTCAACGCATGAGTGAATAGGAATATAAGAAATACAGTATGTTTAATTAATGTGTTGACTGCTCTGAAGTCACACAGTCACTTCCTGGTTGTGCAGCGACTCAGTGCTCGTTAAGGCTTTCACCAAAGAGCCGGGTGCAAAGTGAGGACTACACTTTATAAACACAAACACACAGATAACGGCTTAAAGCAGGGGTGTCAAATACTACATATATAAATATATAATATATATATATAAAATAATGTATTACATTACATTATTGCCTCTGAATTGGATTATTATCGGATAGGGTAACTCACTACGTTAGAAAGCAGAAGTCCAGGGCAAATAATTGCAAGTCTCTTCAGTGCGCAAACGAGATGCATTGTGGGACATGTAGTTTGTGGGTCAAACCTGCTTCTGTAAAGTGGCCTGTAACCGTATAATAAACGTATTATATTCTTTGCAAGCTCTTGCGGGGCCACATCAAATGAAGTCGCGGGCCGGATTTGGCCCCCGGGCCTTGAGTTTGACACCCCTGGTGACATTATGTATTCAAGATCTGAATCGGAGGCCGGTTGGTTTTGACAAATTCGGCCCTGATTCTTCATTTCATGTTCCTGTTCACACCTGCGGGGGGTGCGCTTGAAATATAAATGTTGCCTATAAATATTAAATGTTTGCTATGAGGTATTGCTTTCAGTTTTGACGAGCAATACTGGTGTGATGTGATCTTTTTTTAATGGACGCAAAGTCAAAAGTTTGCATCATAAGTATGATTCACTGATTTAATATTTAACAGTACAGCGTTTCTGTCCAGAAACTCATTAAAACAGTGATATTTTGCATTAAGTGACACCCCTTATTGAGCCAGAGGTGTTTAATTATATAGTACTCTGTGGCATGACTAATGTTACTGGTAATCTCTACATAATAATTTTAAATTGGGATTAATAAAGTATATATCTATTTATCCATCTAGTAGTAGTAGTAGTAGTAGTAGTAGTAGTAGTAGTACAAAAGACCAATTGAAATCCAACAACACAAATAATGTGACATATGCGTTCTTTGCTATTGTTATTATTTTCATAAATCAGGATAGTATAAGTGTCTGAAGCCACTGTGTCTTAAAAATAGTTGCAAACAAGCCCAACATTAGCCACCTTTAGCTTAGCGGTGGTGACGTGAAGTCATGTGACCGTGCTGTAGTTCCTTTATAGCCCAACATTAGCCACCTTTAGCTTAGGCGGTGGTGACGTGAAGTCATGTGACCGTGCTGTAGTTCCTTTATAGCCCAACATTAGCCACCTTTAGCTTAGCGGTGGTGACGTGAAGTCATGTGACCGTGCTGTAGTTCCTTTATAGCCCAACATTAGCCACCTTTAGCTTAGCGGTGGTGACGTGAAGTCATGTGACCGTGCAGAAGTTCAGTTATAGCCTAACGTTAGCTTTTTTCTTCAAAAAACAAAAGATGGTGTTATGTGTGGAGATTTTTTCTGCTGAACGAAACCTGTAAATATCATTAATGTTTGTTTGCCACAGATCTTGTTTCTGCAATACTCCAAATCAAATGGAAAAATCTCATTTACTATTTTTGGAAGAAACTCTTTGATGCTAACTTCCAGGTCGGAAATACAAAATCTGTCATCCCTGCACCACTGTACTGGTGAATGTGTGAAGGAGAAAATGCCTCAAAATTAGTTAACATTCAGAAGTTTGACATGACTAAGTGTTTGGAGCCGCACTGAATGAACGGAGGACGATTACAATTGATCACAGATGTTTCTGAAGACCTTTAAAATGTTCCATTGCACCCCCAGTGTTATCTGGCCGAGTCAACGCTCTCGCCTCCATCAGTGAGAAGCCCAGCGGGTGAACAAGGCTAAACTGAGTAAAGCAACATTTGTCTTAAAGTTCTTCTCCATCTATCATTATGTGGGTGTGATGGTGCATGAGTGAAGAGATGAGGATAGACAGAGATGTTTTATTGCTGTAATGGCTAAATATCAAAAGGCCAAAGACTGCCTTTCTTTTCTCTCCACGTCTTAATGAATGTGCAGGGAGAGATCACACAGCTCCGAGGAGCGGCACTGTCATAATTAACCTTCTCTCTCTTTTGATTAAAGACTAAAGATCAGCCCTTAGTGGCTTTGGTGGAAAACAGTTTTGTTAGAGAGGTCGGATGTCTGTGTTGAACGGATTTCAAAGCAACAACTAGTGAACAGAGTTTTACAGAGACGTCTAACGCTTTTATACTTTCAAATAACCTCAGTGCCTTCTTAAGTGCTGCGTGATCGACGACGCAAATGAAAGCAATTCACTTTGAGGTATTTCTACACATTGTTGAAGAGGCTCTATTACAGTATGCTCTGGGGTTTTCCCTTTCCTGTGTTGTGTAATATAGGTTTTAGTGCATGCAAATGCGTCGAAAGGAGCCAGTTGAGGTGGTTCGGGCACTTAGTAAGGATCAAATCAAATCAAGTTTTATTTATATAGCACATTTCTAAACGATTTTTTGGTCGAGCCAAAGTGCTGTACATAAAATAAAAATAGCCTACAGTAGAGACGCTTTACAGCAAATACAACAGCACAGATTGTACAGAATATCAGTATGAGAAAAACGACACCCTCTGTCCTTAGACCCTCTGTCCTTAGACCCTCTGTCCTCAGACCCTCTGTCCTTAGAACCCTCTGTCCTTAGACCATCACATCGTACAAGGAAAAACTTCCGGAGAAACCCCACAGTTTAAAGGGAACATGGAGAAACCTCAGGGAGAGCAGCAGAGGAGGGATCCCTCTCCCAGGACGGACAGACGTGCAATAGCTGCCGTGTGTAAATCCAAGAGATAATACATTTTCCAGCATATAGACCGAATGTTAGGAAATGCACGTGTCTGTAATGAGAAGATGAATCCACGAGGATGTCAACTACAACCCTGTGGAAGCCATCAGGGAAGCAGCATGACGAGACCCAAGGCAGGACCCGCAGAGACAGGTTCAGCCACGACCCGACAACCAGGTGGAGGGATTATATCTCTTGGCTGGCCTGGGAGCGCCTTGGGACCCCCCAGTCAGAGCTGGTTGATGAGGGAAAGGGAGGTTTGGGGCTCTCTGCTGGAACTGCTACCCCGAGACCCGACGGATAAGCGGAGGTAGCAGTTGGGGGCAGTGGGGTTGGTGTTGGGGTCAGGTGGTCACAGGTTCAAACCCCACTGCAGTCAGCATGTCGTTGTGTCCCTGATTGCCCACAGTATTGAGTATGTAAGTCTCTTTGGATAAAAGCGTCTAACAAGTATCATGTGATGTAATAAGGCGGGAGAAGATGGATGGATGGTGCATGTAAATGGTCTGCAGAGGCTGAAATCCCCGTGTTCCTCTCCCAGTGTCTTTTCCTCACCTGTTCCCATAAAATATCGTATTAATTAAAAGAACGGTTTCTCTCTTTTGCATTTCAAGAAAGCAAACAGCAGGAGAGTGAAGCCCCGTCAACGCCCAGCTGCCAAGAACACCTTTAAAACCAATAATCATAATCATGCTATCACTGGTATCATGTAGATCAGCCTGCTTTGCATGCAGAGACTCCCGTCAGCTCAGAAAGAATACACGTGTTGGATCCAAAGCAACACGTGCGCACACAGTTCAGTTTGAAAGCCCTGCAGCAATCAGTATTGTGTAATAAGAGCAATGTCACAGTGGAATCAAACCAATCGCTATCGTGCTTATCGCCCTGCAGATGGATCCGGGTTATTTGTATGCGCCGGCGATCGAGCTCATTCCAAGCAGAAAATGACAGCTCGTTACGTGAGGGGAAAATGGATTTCTCCGTGTTGTGGTGTTGCAAGATTCCCCAAGACAACACTGTCAATACTGTAACGCGCCGTCTGAGATATGCAGTGCATGAATACAGGCCTATCGATTGGGAGTCGGCTGCAAACAACTCTGCGGCGTTCAGATGCACGGCTTCCGGAGAGGGATCATATCGGGTATTGATTTGTGTTTTGATGAATTGCAGAATATCTAAAGAGTGATTCCCTCAATGCGAGAAGCCTAAGTGTGACGGGGCGCTATTTGTCCGTTCACAAACACTGGACTAGTCGGTTGGGAGACGCTCCAAAAAAATCGTTATTCTTAACAACAACGAAAAAATAACGAAACAGCACACCTCGAAGAAACACAATAAAAGACCAAGACAGGCCGTCCATCACTCGTTCAGAGTACACATGTTCTGCTGTTGCCTTCTCTGCAACATTCTTCCGAGTGAACTCGTCCCTCCTGGGCCAACACCGTCCATGTTGAACTCAGAGCCCCCCCCACAGGCTTCCCGTCATCAGGTGACGCAATTACCTCAAACCACCTGGTCAACATAAACAAATCCGACCCAAACATAAACACCTCTTAACATAATCATTTCACAAACGCGTGATAAATAATAAATGGCATGGTTCCTTTTTAGGAAATGTTTGGTGTGTGTGGTGTGTGGTGTGTGTGTGTGTGTTTGTAACTTAGGATCAAACCTGTGTTTAGTCTAGAAAAAGGTAAATGTGTGCATTTTATTATAAAGTTGTGTATATTTACAGACCGTTGCAAAAACTAAGAAGCTTATAAACATCAGGTTTAAAACTAAAAGAGCTTTGAACACAATGAAAGATGTTGGAGTTTTATTTGAGTTATTCATTTAAACTTTTTGTCTAAGAGAAGCTGATTTGAAACCGTTGTTACAAATAGTTAGGGCATTTCCTGTTTTCTGCCGAGAGAGGGGAGGCCGTCCCAAAGCTCGCTGCTGTGTTTACTCCCTCCATCTGACAGGAGGAGCCTCGTTGAGCTGCGAGTGTGGCGACAGACGGAGTTCACTTCATCACGGAGGGGGAGTGTGTAGGGAGTGGTTTGGGATTGGGCCTAAGTCTCATGCTTTGTTCCTGCGATAAATAACAACCAACATACAGGTGTTTTAAAGACGTCATGACAGGGCCGGACTGGGACAATAAGTCAGGCCGGGAATTATACACCCATCCAGGCCACTACCAGTGTTTTGTGCCATTTTGCTGGATCTATTTGTCAATTATTACAGCGTTGCTGCCCGATAGCCCTCTAAATCTACCCAAAATAAACACATGGAGGAGATGGGTTACTATTTTTATCTATTACTATCTATTTAGGAACCTATGTGAACATATTTTAAGTGGGGGTGTACCTCAAATCCTATAGGGGGGTCTGGGGGCATGCTCCCCCGGTAAGATTTGTTTTAAATGTTGGACTTAAATGCATCAATCTGGTGCATTTTGAGGGGGAAATAAAGAGAGAGACTACACCCATATGAAACATAACTGTATACATTTAAATAATCATAAAATCATAATAACATGGCCATAACCAATAACATCCCATATCCAATATGAAAAACATTGAAACTTGTTTATTTATTTATTTTGGTTCATTTATAGTTGTGAGTGTGTGTGCTCCTGAACCAGCCTCACCTGTCTCCCTCTCTCCCCCTGCTCCTCTTTGAGGCAGAAGCAAAGACTAGTTTTAGCTCTCAACAAGTTTTAATAGTTTATCTTACCTTTTTTCACCTAGTTAACATTTTTTTTGTATTATTCATGCATATTTTACTAATCACTCCCCCCCTCAAAATGGAAATATGTGTTTACATTAATGGTGACCAAACCGTTTGAGACCCACTGAGATAACTTAACTATCTAAACACTCGAGTCCTTTACCTCACCTGAGCTGTAGTTATCAGCCTCTCAGTCTGACAGGAGAGGACTCTCCTCCACCTTGTTGTTGAAAAAGCTCCTTATATCCGTTAGCGCAGCTAGCTAGCACCAGATGCTAACAACAACAATACACGTAACCGGTGCGCGCACTTTATCTCACTCGCTCGCGCCACACACACACACACCCTCCCGAGCTTGAATGACACAGAGACCAATCGAGGGCATTAGTGTATGGTCTGTATGAAAGTGGCCATGTGGGCAGGCCACATCATGTAGACAGCCAGTCACCCTCTGTGAGGCAGAGTCAGACCCACATTTGCGCAGCGTTGCGTTCACAATACATACATAGCAAAAATCCTCAGGCCAGCAGGCCACTTAGCAGGCCAGGCCATCGGGAAACCTCCCGGTGCTCCCGATGGCCAGTCCGG
>NC_047517.1:38099681-38102095 GCF_902827115.2 Pseudochaenichthys georgianus | reverse complement strand
CACACACACACCACACACACACACACACACACACACACACACACACACACACACACACACACACACACACACACACACACACACACACACACACACACACACACACACACGCACTGCGACCTTGTTAGCTCAACCTTGCCGGCAGAAGATAAACAGGCTTGATGGCTTGCTTTCGTAACATCACAATAACAATAAACATGGCAGCCACTAATTCGATGTCACTCCACATGAGCTCTGCAAACATATACCATGTCTGAATATGGCTCAGAGCTACGGCGACATCACCGGGTGTATAAATAACTTCACATTTCAAATGGATTGCAAGGACAGCGACTGCCATGGTATTGTGCATTACACACACAGTATTGGAAATCATATCTAATACGCAATGGATGATGGGTGTGTGTTAAGATCTTCCCCTATAAGACATGCCTTGTATCAGCCATTGCACTTCCCTGTAGATACCTTGGTTCCTTTTCATTGTAAAGTAACAATTATCGTGTCCTAGAGGAGGCTACGTCGTCCACTTCTTTCCTTTAGCTGAAAAGGTCAAGGCAGTCACAGCTGCGACTGAAACCTCAAGAGACAGTGGACGCGGAAGATAAAGGAATCGAGACTGTTTCGATATAGGGACCATAGAAGCGGCTTCTCCAACGAAAGGGAAGACGACAGGAAGCAGCGGATGTGTTAAATGCGCGCTGCTCCGTAAGGCTGAGTCATGGTAAAGGATTTGGGGCACGAAGCCGCTTGCACACAGACATTAATAGTTCTCGATGAAGAAGAAGAAGCAGTCTCATTCAATCACCTGCCACGGAATTAGGTGTCATGCGCAATGGAGCATCGATAGAGAGGCGTACATATGAGAGGGTCGGAACGAGAAGGGAGGATGCTTAAAAGAGAGAGTGGGAGTCAGGAAGAGAAGACAGCGAAACAATGAAGACTGAGACGGAGAGAGGAGACCGGAGAGGAGTTATTATGGTGAAGAGGTCAGCCTTGCAGTAATGCTCTGTCTTGTAGAAAGAAAAACACGCTTTGTGTGTGTGTGTGTGTGTGTGTGTGTGTGTGTGTGTGTGTGAGTGCACTGTTATCTCCATTTCTCCCTGTGTATGTGCATGACTCATCACCTGCCACGACACGCCGTCACATCTCAAAGTCTTGTGTGTGTGTGTTGGTGGTTACATCATCTATGGACCCTCGTGCTGAGCGTGTGAATCTGCACCGGATCGACATTCTGTTTCAGAGGCAGAGCACACCTTCATATCTACTGATCTGAATCAACGAGGAGAGAGGGGCATTAGTGAGCATGCTTATTATGTGATAAAACGTTTTTTTGATTTTTGATGCTTAATTTAACACACATTATATTAAAGGGGCCCTATTATGCTAATGCTCAGGTTCATATCAGTAGTGTCTCTACTTTAAAGAGTCCTCTCCTGCTGATGTTCAGGTGTATATCAGTATGTAGTGTCTCTACTTTAAAGAGTCCTCTCCTGCTGATGTTCAGGTGTATATCAGTATGTAGTGTCTCTACTTTAAAGAGTCCTCTCCTGCTGATGTTCAGGTGTATATCAGTATGTAGTGTCTCTACTTTAAAGAGTCCTCTCCTGCTAATGCTCAGGTGTATATCAGTATGTAGTGTCTCTACTTTAAAGAGTCCTCTCCTGCTGATGTTCAGGTGTATATCAGTATGTAGTGTCTCTACTTTAAAGAGTCCTCTCCTGCTGATGTTCAGGTGTATATCAGTATGTAGTGTCTCTACTTTAAAGAGTCCTCTCCTGCTGATGTTCAGGTGTATATCAGTATGTAGTGTCTTTACTTTAAAGAGTCCTCTCCTGCTGATGTTCAGGTGTATATCAGTATGTAGTGTCTCTACTTTAAAGAGTCCTCTCCTGCTGATGTTCAGGTGTATATCAGTATGTAGTGTCTCTACTTTAAAGAGTCCTCTCCTGCTGATGTTCAGGTGTATATCAGTATGTAGTGTCTCTACTTTAAAGAGTCCTCCTTTAAAACCATTTACACACACTGAAACCTGTATAAGTCCTAATCATAAAGGGCCTCTTTAAGTGAAAATAACAGAAAGCAGTTGTTCGTGACTTTATCACAATATATACATTTATAATAAAACTCAACTAGGGTTCTTTCTAGACTTGTGTCAGGTCTGTTCAGAGAAGAGAGAGGGGGAGGAATACTAAAGAACACCGGAGGAGGAATGGAGGAGAGGATAAGGGAGGGAGTGAAAGGAAAGAGGAGAGGAGAGACAGGAGAGGATGAGGAGTGCTCGATAAGTCCCCGTGTGATCAAAGCGCTGCTCTGACGTTAAGAGCAGCGCTGCCAGCATGCTGAGTGGTTAACGCTGGGAGTGCACACACACTTTGAAACTTTAGCATGTGTGTGACCAAGAAGCCTTTCCTCTT
>NC_047517.1:37939681-38094681 GCF_902827115.2 Pseudochaenichthys georgianus | reverse complement strand
TCAATGTGACTCTCCTCCAACATATCGAGAGCCCGGGACACGTGTATTAATCACGCTGTCACACGTTTCTTTCTCTGCGCAGAAAGAGAACAAAAACATTTCCCAGCGCACTAACTTTAATTTCAATCAGTCTAAGTGATTCGATTAAATCCCAGCATGCAGTGGGATGCCGGCAGAACATTAACGCAATAGTTTTCACACAGTTAATAGATAAAAGACTGATTTAAAACGTCGATTTGGATTGTATTATACACGTGGGTGACTTCCCTCTGCTCTTCTTAACTCAAGCTGTTCTTGTGACGGGAATGCCGAGCGCTAAGTGAAAGCACATGCGCGAAAAGAAAAGGAAACAAAGCCCACGCTTCAGCGTCCGGGGGAAACTCAACCCGGGACCTCAGACTGCCAGGAAGCTATGTCAACAGCACTGAACCACCTGTGAGCCTCACATGCCCCGATACCCCAGGAAATACCCCCCCCCCCCCTCCCCCAAATCTACCTTATATCCCTCGTTAAGTGGAGACAAATCAGCCACTGTCTTTCCTTTCCTCCTGAGGGCAAATGGAGAGATTAAAGGTCAGAAACACTAATTACTGCCTCGGATATTTAATCTGGGGATTAGAGTTATAATCCCATCGCACTGCTGTAACTATACATCACTGCAACCTTACTCATTGAAGACCAGTGTTCAAACTGATTAGGGGCCATTTAGTGGTGAGGATTAGGATATATTTCTATCGTCGTTATACTCAGGTACAATGACGGTTTGCATGCTTCTCTTGACGCAGTTTAAAATAGAAGCAAATAAGTATTATTACATTACAGGTCACTTGTTAGACGCTTTTATCCAAAGCGATTTACATACATTCAGTACTGTGGGCAATCCCCACTGGAGCCATTTGGGGTGAAGTGTGTTGCCCATGGACACAGCGACATGCTGACTGCAGTGGGACTCGAACTGTGACTTCGAAGTCCATCACACTATCCACTGAGCCACAGCCTCTGTTTAGTAAAAGCAAAGCATCAAAGGGGACTATACATGGTGGCTTGGGAACAGAAGGGTTGTTGGTTCAAGTGCCAAATCCAGAGTGTGGACTGGTACCTCTTTATCAGTGCATGTGTGCAGGTCATGTGTGTGTGTTTCAGGCCTGTGTGTGGAATTGTAACGCAACGCAAGAGTGAAAAGATGAATTTCCCCTCGGGATTAATATGATTTTAGTCTTTTACAATAATAGAAGTACACATTACGACATTTACACTTTTTGTTTGGGTGTTAAAAAGTATATGTTTTGTTGTGTTTTCTGGCTTGTTAATGTGATACATTAACTCTTAGATTTGTATACTTGAAATACTTTGGTTGAGTGTCAGTTTAACAGGTTGTCCTATTTCACATATCTCCACGATGTCCCGTGATTGGACGGGCATTTTTAAACTGTTTGTGGATCAAAACAAACCGAAAGGATTTCTGTATGTCGTCTCAAATAGAGGAAGAGGGGAAGAGGAGCGCACAAATACAATTAGAAATATTTTGGAAAACTCGGAGCAGGAAGGGATGGAGACACATTAAAACAATTAAATAAGTGAAATGCTGACTCGGGTTTCTGTGTCTAAGGGACCGGGGGAGAAAACAGAGCAGAAGCAAAGAGAGAGAAAAAAACAACTTCCTCAGTCCCCCATCTTTACTCCCCCTCCCCCTTTCTCTCTCTCTCTTGGTGGTAATGTACATCTGAACAGAAGTCAGGATGGACATGCTTATCCAGACAGCGTGTGTGTGTGTGTGTGTGTGTGTGTGTGTGTGTGTGTGTGTGTGTGTGTGTGTGTGTCTGGGGATCCTAACTACCTCTCCATCTCTCTGTCTCGTAGAAAAGGGAGAGGGATTTGAAAAGAATTATAAGGAAAAGCAGAGCGTCGTTTCTGCAGAAAGCCCAACAGCTCCCTCTGTCGTCACCCAACACGTTAACTCTCCTCTGATGTCTGCCTCCTCATCTCCTTCTCATCTCCTCCACTTTCAAAGAAACACATGTACAATGCCACGGTTTGTGATAGCGGAGCAGCTGGAGTCTAATTAAATATAAATATTACAGTGTCATAAATTAATCCTCCCCCCCCCCTGCTGAGCTACGTCAGTGTTCGCCGTCAGTTTCCTTTAAAGTCATTCCAGTTGGCCAAGCTTCGCTCCTTCTATGCATCTGAAGAACGAGGGAAGAGTAGCTTTGGCAACGCTGACGTGAAAGTGTCTCACAATCAAAGACACACATGCAAGAAAGAAACATGACAGTGTGAATGTTTCATGAAGTCACATGCTATGCCACATGTATGTTTCTATTTTACATTTTCCGACTGATTGAATCTATTTTTATTTGAAATGCAATGTATTTTTAGGATGACTCACTGTCCAGGGATTACATATGCCAACTAGAACTAACTGTGGCAACTCACATACAAAGTCCAAATAATATAAATGCAAATATTTCTAAGGTCTATTTTTGTGGAGGCACTTTCTCTCTTTATGATCCTCGAGCACTTCTTAGTGTATACTCCCCGCAAACAATCTGTAACCTTGATTAGCAGCGTAGCTTCATTCTCTGGCCTTTTCAAACAGAGTTGAAGCGATGCACACATTTAATGATATCTCAGGGGTGTCAAACTCAAGGCCCGGGGGCCAAATCCGGCCCGTGACTTCATTTAATGCGGCCCCACAAGAGCCTGCAAAGATATAATATGTTTACTATACGGTTACATGCTACTTTACAGAAGCACGTTGCCCATAAACTACATGTCCCACAATGCATCTGAAGTTTGACTTTTCTTCTCAGAATCGGACTTTTTTTTCAAAATGTCACTTATTTTATTTTGACTTTTTTTCCCGAATTTGGCTTTTCTTTTTTAAATCATTTTGTGACATTCTCACTGAAGAGACTTAAGTTATTACCCTATCCGATAATAATCCAATGCAGACGGCAATAATGTAATATAATAAATTCTTTTAAATATATTAAACATTTATATATGTATTTTTTGTATGTATATAAAACCGGCCCTTTGAGTGCGACCATGATGCTGATGTGGCCCTGAGATGAAATTGAGTTCGACACCCCTGCTCTAAAGGAACACAGAGCATTTCCACTGCCAGGTCCTGCCACCGCGTTCACAAATCTGCCGACATTACTGTCCCCCTCTCCGCCATTTCCCTGGCTGACACATCAGTGAAAAGTGTTATACTATATCCCACAGCAGGTTGCTATACTGCTCACCATGATACAAGCGGCTTCTGCTTTAAAGAATATACATCACATTCCCGGACATAACAGCCTTGAAAGGCAGCGAGCTGTCCTGAGATAGCTAAGTGATGACGGGCACTTTCTGTCTGCACGTCCAGACGGCGGTTCTCTGATGAAACACTGACGCTTTTTCACTCGTATGTCCTCGTGTCTCCTCTCTCACTCCCTCTTGATTCTCTCCCTTCAAGCTGAGTTACTATGACCGACATGCAGGGCGCTAGAAGAATTATAGGTGGGGTAGGTAAGTTTTGAGAAACCGGCTCGAGATCGCTAGAATTTGAAAATACACAACCGGAGAACACCCGCCACTTCCTCACAGAGCCCCTCCTCCAAACACACACGAACGCGCAATGACCAATGAGGGCACGAGATCAGTTTGTGAGGGCTGACAGGCAGGTAGGGCATCCAATCGTGTAGCGGGGCCGGCTCTCTAACGGATTGGTTGTACTTTTTACCAGTTATTACGGCTTCTACAGATGACATTTTTTTATGGATTTTTTGTCAAAGCACTTCAGATATTCATTGCTATCTGGATGTTAAGAGCATTCATGGAATATACAAAAAGTGTATCTCGAGCCGGTTTCTGAAAACTACCTACCCCACCCTTTAATTTAGTGAATTAAGCAAATGGAATTATTTAAAACAAACCCCAACACAATCCCTGACCCCAATCTGGAGTGGTTTTGTGATTTGAAAGACGCACGGGAAACCTCCAATATTCATTAGGAGGTGGGTTATGGGTTCTGACCCTCGTCGGTTATCCTGTTCTCCGTCTCTCGAAGCCTCTGCAGACACCTCGCCTTAGCTTCTGTGTCATGTGACCACACGCCACCTGAGACTGGCACCGGAAACAAACTGATAGCAAGATATGCACACACACACACACACACCACACACACACACACACACACACAACACCACACACACACACACACACACACCACACACACACACACCACCACACAACACACACACACACAACACACACACACACACACATACTTAGCACTTCCAGCCACATACTTGAGTACCACCACACAGCGCCACGGGAGGTCTTCCTCAGTGGCCATCACACCCTTTAACTCTTTCAGCCCCTACGTGAAGGGAACTGAGAACCTCCACACCATACACTATTGCAAACATACACCTCAATATAACTACCACCACTGCCATACACTCGCCGCTATATATATAACTATGTGCCAATATTATTAGTAATTATTATTAAATGGCACCCCCTCCCGCACCCCCCCCCCGCTCTTCGTCCGTAGGACTTCTCACCGTCCCAAGCTATCGCCTCAAAACCATGGGTGCTCGAGCTTCAGCTGCTCGGCTCCCAGACTCTTGGAAGCTCCCTGCCACGAACGCATCCGACAGTCTGATTCCATAACGACATCCCAAACTACCCAACTCAAAGCCCAACCTGTTCAAACTGGATTTTCTCTATAATCTGTACCCTGTGTCCTTCTGTGTCCTTGTGTCCTTTTGTGTCCTTTGTGTCCTTCTGTGTCCTTCTGTGTCCTTTTGTGTCCTTTTGTGTCCTTTTGTGTCCTTCTGTGTCCTTTTGTGTCCTTTTGTGTTCCTTTTGTGTCCTTCTGTGTCTTTTGTGTCCTTTTGTGTCCTTCTGTGTCCTTTTGTGTCCTTTTGTGTCCTTCTGTGTCCTTCTGTGTCCTTTGTGTCCTTTTGTGTCCTTCTGTGTCCTTTTGTGTCCTGTTGTGTCCTTCTGTGTCCTTCTGTGTCCTTCTGTGTCCTTTTGTGTCCTTTTGTGTCCTTCTGTGTCCTTCTGTGTCCTTTTGTGTCCTTTTGTGTCCTTTGTGTCCTTTTGTGTCCTTGTGTGTCCTTTTGTGTCCTTTTGTGTCCTTCTGTGTCCTTTTGTGTCCTTTTGTGTCCTTTTGTGTCCTTCTGTGTCCTTTTGTGTCCTTTTGTGTCCTTTTGTGTCCTTCTGTGTCCTTTTGTGTCCTTCTGTGTCCTTCTGTAGTCCACTTCCTGTTGTTTGTCTCGTCTCACCCCGGCTGATACTTCACTAAATCCACTGTTTTAATTTGTAAGGTAAAATTGTAAATGTAAATGTAAATCTGTAACCCTGTAAGGTGTCCTTGGGTGTTTTGAAAGGCGCCCCCCAAAATAAATGTATTATTATTAGTATTATTATTAATGCTATGATAACGTGCAATTACGTAACCGCCACTACTAACTACTAAATACTGCTAATAACTGCACTGAGTGTGTGACCATCTGTCTCTGGTTGTCACGCTGTCTGTGGATGTGTAATTGCTCTTTTTGCTGCACTCTTAGTGTACAGTGTTGCTGTTGTGTTTACTTTATTGTGTTAGTCGTATCTTACATATAAACACACTGTACAATGCACCTGCAACATGTGACGTGCGCTACATAGAAACACACACACACACACACACACACACACACACCACACACACACACACAACACACACACCACACACACACACACACACACACACACACACACACACCAAGCGAACACACAACGTGCCCTGATCGATAGCGCTCTCTATCTGGAGCAATCCATTCTCATTCTACTCCGATCGATGTCCGTCAGGCTGCGGTCTGATCATCAATAACGAGATCAATGAAATCCACTCCTTGATCCTGATTTAAACATCGATCCGGCGTTATCACAACACACACACACCGCACACACACGCACACACGCACGTACGCACGCAGAATCGCTCTTGAGAAGTTGTCATGTGTTCTTAATGTTTATTTTATTGTCTTTTCTTTTTAACGACTGATTTTTAAATGCCATTTCTTAATGTCTTCCGTTTGCCGTAAAGCACTTTGAATGGCCTTGTGTGGAAAGGTGCTGTATACATAAACGTGCCTGGCCTTCCCGTGTCGCCACATGTTGTGTTTAATTGCTCCAAGTGGGGTTTTGTGTTGGTATTTGTGGTGCCTTTTATTTCCCGTCTCTCCGGGTCTTTATGAGCATCCTTCCAGCTCTCCTTAATGACTTCAATGTGACTCTCCTCCAACATATCGAGAGCCCGGGACACGTGTATTAATCACGCTGTCACACGTTTCTTTCTCTGCGCAGAAAGAGAACAAAAACATTTCCCAGCGCACTAACTTTAATTTCAATCAGTCTAAGTGATTCGATTAAATCCCAGCATGCAGTGGGATGCCGGCAGAACATTAACGCAATAGTTTTCACACAGTTAATAGATAAAAGACTGATTTAAAACGTCGATTTGGATTGTATTTATACACGTGGGTGACTTCCCTCTGCTCTTCTTAACTCAAGCTGTTCTTGTGACGGGAATGCCGAGCGCTAAGTGAAAGCACATGCGCGAAAAGAAAAGGAAACAAAGCCCACGCTTCAGCGTCCGGGGGAAACTCAACCCGGGACCTCAGACTGCCAGGAAGCTATGTCAACAGCACTGAACCACCTGTGAGCCTCACATGCCCCGATACCCCAGGAAATACCCCCCCCCCCCCCCTCCCCCAAATCTACCTTATATCCCTCGTTAAGTGGAGACAAATCAGCCACTGTCTTTCCTTTCCTCCTGAGGGCAAATGGAGAGATTAAAGGTCAGAAACACTAATTACTGCCTCGGATATTTTAATCTGGGGATTAGAGTTATAATCCCATCGCACTGCTGTAACTATACATCACTGCAACCTTACTCATTGAAGACCAGTGTTCAAACTGATTAGGGGCCATTTAGTGGTGAGGATTAGGATATATTTCTATCGTCGTTATACTCAGGTACAATGACGGTTTTGCATGCTTCTCTTGACGCAGTTTAAAATAGAAGCAAATAAGTATTATTACATTACAGGTCACTTGTTAGAACGCTTTTATCCAAAGCGATTTACATACATTCAGTACTGTGGGCAATCCCCACTGGAGCCATTTGGGGTGAAGTGTGTTGCCCATGGACACAGCGACATGCTGACTGCAGTGGGACTCGAACTGTGACTTCGAAGTCCATCACACTATCCACTGAGCCACAGCCTCTGTTTAGTAAAAGCAAAGCATCAAAGGGGGACTATACATGGTGGCTTGGGAACAGAAGGGTTGTTGGTTCAAGTGCCAAATCCAGAGTGTGGACTGGTAACCTCTTTATCAGTGCATGTGTGCAGGTCATGTGTGTGTGTTTTCAGGCCTGTGTGTGGAATTGTAACGCAACGCAAGAGTGAAAAGATGAATTTCCCCTCGGGATTAATATGATTTTAGTCTTTTACAATAATAGAAGTACACATTACGACATTTACACTTTTTGTTTGGGTGTTAAAAAGTATATGTTTTGTTGTGTTTTCTGGCTTGTTAATGTGATACATTAACTCTTAGATTTGTATACTTGAAATACTTTGGTTGAGTGTCAGTTTAACAGGTTGTCCTATTTCACATATCTCCACGATGTCCCGTGATTGGACGGGCATTTTTAAACTGTTTGTGGATCAAAACAAACCGAAAGGATTTCTGTATGTCGTCTCAAATAGAGGAAGAGGGGAAGAGGAGCGCACAAATACAATTAGAAATATTTTGGAAAACTCGGAGCAGGAAGGGATGGAGACACATTAAAACAATTAAATAAGTGAAATGCTGACTCGGGTTTCTGTGTCTAAGGGACCGGGGGAGAAAACAGAGCAGAAGCAAAGAGAGAGAAAAAAACAACTTCCTCAGTCCCCCATCTTTACTCCCCCTCCCCCTTTCTCTCTCTCTCTTGGTGGTAATGTACATCTGAACAGAAGTCAGGATGGACATGCTTATCCAGACAGCGTGTGTGTGTGTGTGTGTGTGTGTGTGTGTGTGTGTGTGTGTGTGTGTGTGTGTGTCTGGGGATCCTAACTACCTCTCCATCTCTCTGTCTCGTAGAAAAGGGAGAGGGATTTGAAAAGAATTATAAGGAAAAGCAGAGCGTCGTTTCTGCAGAAAGCCAACAGCTCCCTCTGTCGTCACCCAACACGTTAACTCTCCTCTGATGTCTGCCTCCTCATCTCCTTCTCATCTCCTCCACTTTCAAAGAAACACATGTACAATGCCACGGTTTGTGATAGCGGAGCAGCTGGAGTCTAATTAAATATAAATATTACAGTGTCATAAATTAATCCTCCCCCCCCCCTGCTGAGCTACGTCAGTGTTCGCCGTCAGTTTCCTTTAAAGTCATTCCAGTTGGCCAAGCTTCGCTCCTTCTATGCATCTGAAGAACGAGGGAAGAGTAGCTTTGGCAACGCTGACGTGAAAAGTGTCTCACAATCAAAGACACACATGCAAGAAAGAAACATGACAGTGTGAATGTTTCATGAAGTCACATGCTATGCCACATGTATGTTTCTATTTTACATTTTCCGACTGATTGAATCTATTTTTATTTGAAATGCAATGTATTTTTAGGATGACTCACTGTCCAGGGATTACATATGCCAACTAGAACTAACTGTGGCAACTCACATACAAAGTCCAAATAATATAAATGCAAATATTTCTAAGGTCTATTTTTGTGGAGGCACTTTCTCTCTTTATGATCCTCGAGCACTTCTTAGTGTATACTCCCCGCAAACAATCTGTAACCTTGATTAGCAGCGTAGCTTCATTCTCTGGCCTTTTCAAACAGAGTTGAAGCGATGCACACATTTAATGATATCTCAGGGGTGTCAAACTCAAGGCCCGGGGGCCAAATCCGGCCCGTGACTTCATTTAATGCGGCCCCACAAGAGCCTGCAAAGAATATAATATGTTTACTATACGGTTACATGCTACTTTACAGAAGCACGTTGCCCATAAACTACATGTCCCACAATGCATCTGAAGTTTGACTTTTCTTCTCAGAATCGGACTTTTTTTTCAAAATGTCACTTATTTTATTTTGACTTTTTTTCCCGAATTTGGCTTTTCTTTTTAAATCATTTTGTGACATTCTCACTGAAGAGACTTAAGTTATTACCCTATCCGATAATAATCCAATGCAGACGGCAATAATGTAATATAATAAATTCTTTTAAATATATTAAACATTTATATATGTATTTTTTGTATGTATATAAAACCGGCCCTTTGAGTGCGACCATGATGCTGATGTGGCCCGAGATGAAATTGAGTTCGACACCCCTGCTCTAAAGGAACACAGAGCATTTCCACTGCCAGGTCCTGCCACCGCGTTCACAAATCTGCCGACATTACTGTCCCCCTCTCCGCCATTTCCCTGGCTGAACATCAGTGAAAAGTGTTATACTTATATCCCACAGCAGGTTGCTATACTGCTCACCATGATACAAGCGGCTTCTGCTTTTAAAGAATATACATCACATTCCCGGACATAACAGCCTTGAAAGGCAGCGAGCTGTCCTGAGATAGCTAAGTGATGACGGGCACTTTCTGTCTGCACGTCCCAGACGGCGGTTCTCTGATGAAACACTGACGCTTTTTCACTCGTATGTCCTCGTGTCTCCTCTCTCACTCCCTCTTGATTCTCTCCCTTCAAGCTGAGTTACTATGACCGACATGCAGGGCGCTAGAAGAATTATAGGTGGGGTAGGTAAGTTTGAGAAACCGGCTCGAGATCGCTAGAATTTGAAAATACACAACCGGAGAACACCCGCCACTTCCTCACAGAGCCCCTCCTCCAACACACACGAACGCGCACATGACCAATGAGGGCACGAGATCAGTTTGTGAGGGCTGACAGGCAGGTAGGGCATCCAATCCGTTTAGCGGGGCCGGCTAAACGGATTGGTTGTACTTTTTACAGTATTACGGCTTCTACAGATGACATTTTTTTATGGATTTTTTGTCAAAGCACTTCAGATATTCATTGCTATCTGGATGTTAAGAGCATTCCATGGAATATAACAAAAAGTGTATCTCGAGCCGGTTTCTGAAACTTACCTACCCCACCTTTAATTAGTGAATTAAGCAAAACATCATGGAGCACACATTGGGCAATACTGTTTTGCTGTTTACAAAAACACTGCAGTGAGGATGTTGCGATGTTAAACCCGGTCAAACAGCAACTATACGAAGAAAGAAGCAGCAATTGAACGCAGGCATTATGTTCCTGTGAAGTGTCTTCTGAGTGGCTACAAAGTGAACTAATAGAGCCGGAAGAAAAAAGGGAGAAGTCAGTGTTTCTTCTAAAGATGTTGACTGGTCTGAAGACTAATTAGGGGGGCGGGAATAACCAGCGAAGCACTGTCTGAGAAGTACATCATAAGGATGCGTGGAGGAACACGCTGATACACAAAGAACAAAATCACCTGAGAGGATACAAGAAGTTTCTCTTTGTTTAACAAACTGCAGCAAGTTCCTCCGAAGGGTTTGCAGATTAAAAATGCTGCAAGAAACAGCGAATAAAATACACCGGCAAATGATTTTCTCAACGGCTCCCATAAGACTGAAACAGAAGGGAGAGAGCCTGGGAAGGGGGGAGACATTTCATAGAGCAACAGTGTGGGAGACAGAATGAGAGAGAGGTGGAGAGGGAGAGAGATTATTGCTTCAGAGCAGCAATCTTGAGCTGTGCCATGAATACCAACAGACTCCATCCGCCTCTCCCTGAACACGCAGCGGAATTGCAGCTGCCCAAATTATACCCCGATATCCCACTCACCGAAACCGACTCATGAGCAGCAGCTCGGTGCCCCGTGCATCCATCATGTATCATATAGCAACCAGCACCACGATTTCAATGGTATATGCATGCGCAACAATTAAAGGCTGATCTGTAATGTGGCCCTGCAGTCACGCGGAGCGAAGCGCGCGGACATAATTGAATGTCTGAAATGACCCTACGGGCGGAATGATATCTAAGCAATTTGATGCACTTTCACCACATGGAGAGAGCAAGGACGAGGCTCTGCTAAAGTATTAAAGTGGACTGAATACTAACCATATGGGATCTTTAGGGATTCTCGTTTCAAGAGCTTGATGCCACACAGAGATACTGAGCCGTGCAAAGAGGTGTCTGCGACGAGATGACGATAGAGTTGGTGAAATACTCAGGAGATGAGTTTGGATAAAAGAGGACGAGACAGTAAAATAGCTGCCGCTCCAGGAAAGGTATGCCTCGTTTGAATTGTTGAAGTGATTGAGTGGTTTCTCTCCTTTATGGATGATGTGGTTTGGTCCACATCCAGCGCATGTAAACGGTCCACCGTTACGCAGAGGCTCCGGGAGGCAGCGAAACGAGCACCGAGATCTGCCTTTATACGTGGCCAGACACACACACTTGCATACACACACACGCGCGCGCACGCACACACACACACCCACACACACACACACACACACACACACACACACACACACACACACACACACACACACACACACGCGCGCGCAGGGACACGCCAAACGAGCGGAAAAACCGCACTCAGACACACACTGCGCTGGAAATGTGAAGACATACAGTGTGTGAATAAAACGCACCAATCCAACCGCCATCCACTGAAGAAAGTGAGCTCTGTTTCGGCAGCAGAGCCAACACTCTCACTTTCCCTCTCATGCGCAAACACTCTGTGGTGAGATTCCTTAGTATCTCACACGCAAACGTCCATGGTGATATTTTAATGTGTAATTGATGTGTGATAATCCTGCGCGTGGACCAATCCAGACTCGAACCAGCATCCCGGGAACCCAGAGCCCTCACTCCGGTCTCTCTCTCCGGGGTTTACGCACATTAAAAAGCCTCCGCGGACACGAAGGGAATGAATGGGACTGTGTGGATGCAGAATTATTGAACTTAAGCCTTACCTTTGGAAGTGAGAGGGTCCGTGCGCAGCCGTCCGTCTCTCCAAGGAAATCCCCTCCAATAGATACAAGCGGATCTCTCAACAAGTACTGCTTCTTCTATCAGATGTCCAACACATCCACTGATGGGAACCCCAGCTTGTTCTGTTAGGAGTGTGCGCGCGGAGGTGAACAAAACAAACCCAAAATGTCCTTTTTTCTTATCCGCTGGAGCGCAGAGGCAGACAAATCCCCTTACCAATCAAGCAAGATGAAATTAAAAAAAGATGACAGACAGACTTCTTGATAAGGTTCCAATACTGAAGTGATGGAGAGGAGTGGTGGTGGTAGAGGTGGTTGTCAGGAGAATACAACGGGAAATCACCGTTGCATCCTTCCCTCCTCCGGCAATGAAATCCGGTTCAGTCTGCGCCGTTTATCTGTCCTCTCTCCACGAGCCTCGGAAGCGGTGTGAGCGAGACGAACGGGCGCGCGGCAGCAGCAGCAACGGGAGGAGGGGGGAGAGCGAGAGGGGGGGAGAGAGAGGGAGGGAGATGTCGCTGCCGATGGAGGGCGTTGGAAACTAGAGTAATCCTCTCTCTCCTCTCACTTTCTCCTCTGTCGGGTTATTCGGGCTTGTTACAGTAATCATATATGTCGTTATTACGTCCATATTTAAATCAACATGCGGATGAGGAGATTAGTCGTGGCATTACATACATTATACATACAACATATTAAGGGCAATACATCTCGAAAGAGCCACTTTTGACTTTCGCATGCGTGAAGCAAAGTTGTGGTTTAAATGTATTTAAATGTATGAGATTTGTGTGTAAAAACATACTTATGCTGCGATATATTTGTTGTATTTAATGCTTAAGTGTTAGGTCACATAATTCCCCTTCATCGCGACACTGTTCCTCTCTTCAGATCTGCATCCAGACTGAGAGGCTGCAGCAGAAGGAGGGGGGGGGGGGGGGGGGGGGGGGGGGGTCAGTGAATGCAACAGTTGCTCTCTCCTCATTGGCTGACAGCGTATACTTAGAATCTCAAAGGCAACCAATGACAGGAGAGGAGGGAGGAGCGTCTGTGGAAGACCCTTCTGTCTGAAAGATGATTGGCTCATTAACAGCACCTTTTAAAATAGCAACTGGCCAATCAGGACGAAGAGGGAATATACCCCAGGGAAAAGAGTTCAGTCGGGTAACGGAAGGTTTTTGAATGTCTCCTTTTGGGATGTATTTGAGTAAAGCCACGCTTTTTATTTATTCATATAATTATGTGTGGGTATATTCCAGATGTTTACAGTACAGTAAAATACACAGATTTATTTAAACAAGGTGTCAGATTAAAGTGAGTGGTGTTCACATGTTTTCTGCCTCTTGTGGACATTATTCCCCACATTTGAGGGTCCTCTTTAGAACAAGCAGAGCTCAAAAAACGCTTTGATATAAACTCAAAGGAAGTTCTGTATAATCGATGCTTTTAAATGCACCTTTTACTTCAAATGTATTGCCAATATCGTATCTCTGTTGGATGATTTATATCAGTTTTATCACTTTACCTTCAGCGCATTTGGAGGCAGTTCTGTAACATATGTTGGCTAGCAAGCAAACAGGCAGGGGCGGACTGGGGGGAAAAAGTGGCCCGGGGATTAATTGACAGACAGGCCCACTTAATGCGCGGCATGTATCGGCCGGCCGGCGACGAAAGTATGTTACTTAACAAAAAACCCTATGCATTTAATGTTATTTTGGACAATTATTCATATAGTAATCACATTGAGCCCTTGAGTTGCCTAGAGCAAAAATAGTTACGGCATATATTAGTATATAGTGATTTTAATGTTAACAGATCATTGATGCAATAACATTTGGACCCAATTTGCCTGACTTGACACATGGAATAAAACATGGGCGACGTACGAAGCATCCTCAATGTGGGAGACAATTTAACAGGGGGTGTGGGCAGGTGATGGACCTCACCTCCTCTAGGGGGGTCCGGGGGCAAGCTCCCCTGGGAAGATTTTTGTACCTTTAGTAATGAATATTACATGTAATCCAAAATGTATTCACTTCAGGTTTACGAAAGTAACTGTAATCAGATTACTGGTTTTTCAAATGTAACACGAGCTGAATACAGTTACTTGATTTTTGTATTCTGATTACGTAACGCCGTTACATGTATTCCGTTACAACCCAACTGGGCTGGGCTGGGCCGGAACACTTACAAATGTGGGCCGGTAGGATTTAGGTAAGCAAAAAAAAAAGAGGGAGTGGCCGGAACACTTACAAATGTGGGCCGGTAGGATTTAGGCAAAAAAAAAAGAATTCTTTTTTTTTTTTTTAGAAACTTTTTTTTTTGTTGGCCCTCCGGCCCACACACAGCACCGGCCCACCGGGGAAACTCCCGGTATTCCCGATGGCCAGAATGGCCCAATTCTAGCGCACTCGAGCTGGTTTCTCCACAATTACCTACCCCACCGTTAATTGAGCAACCCTCAAATTGTCAGAGGCTCAGGTGAGAAAGCCCTCTAGTGGCCGTAGTTATTATGACGATCAGGACGGTTTGCTGAACGGTCGAACAAGCGATTGCGTAAGAACTGTTTATCCAGACTTTTACCAGGAGACATCTTTGTGTCCTGCGTGAAACCAGAATGATTGACTTGTTACGATACTTTCACACTTAACAACGCCACTTCCGTATCATTTTCCCAACAACAATGGTATCCCCAAACCTGACTAAATAATGATGTTGCCTTATCCTAACTGTGGACCCTGTGGAGACCTGTTTATTCTGAAAGGACTGTAGGTCTGTAGGTCTGTAAATTTACATCTGATAAAAAGTCTATTCTATAGTATGGATTTTTTAGGATTTGTTGAGATATTTCTTCATAATGAACAGCTAGCTCCAGTTCACTAACTAACAATACAACATGGTAATACTATATATATATAATTATACCGTTTGGCAGCCCTTCTGAGTTCTACATTGAGACATTTCAGGAAACTGCCGGATGTCAGATTGTTTAGAATGGCTCTGAGCAGCAGGCAGTCCTTTTTGTAAATGTCTGTGTTTTGATAATGGCAGGGTTTGAAAAGCTCTGACTCCGTGCTCATTTGTTATCGAACCAGCGGGGGCTTCCGTTCAGCGGGGAACACTAGATGATAATACACATTTTCATTATTGCATTTGGCAGGCCTTTATTACATTGGATGCAAAATGACATAATTAGATTAAGATAAAGGGCAGGTTGCCAAATGTAATTAAAGGATATTTTTGGAACGTGTAAACAACTCTTTTTGCACCCAGTCCTTTCTCTCCTGGATGTCTAGCATGCAGAGAGAATGAATTTCAAAGAACGAGTCAGTCTTTTGGATGTATTAAAATGCTTGGCTTTAAGTCCTTAACCCAATCTCTTCATATTATTTAGATGTTTTAAAATATGTGTCTGAGTTAGGGGCGGCAAGATTTCTGAAAACCAAAAGACGGATTGATTTTCTTCCCCGATCAGAGACATATCTTTTCTTTTCATGATTTGTTATGAAGCTTGTCCTCTCACCTTTCTGTTTCTGATGATCGAGGACCAAACCCATTTTCACCCCAGAAAACGTCTGGATCAGAAACCATCCGTCTTCAACTTTCAAACTGAGATTTTTCTCCTGGAAAGGGTTTTGGGGGCATTTGTAGTAAAAAAAACAACAACAACAACGAACAAAAAGAAATGGATAAAAAAACCTCAACGATTTTTTAAAATGCTAAATGTAAGACATTGAGTTGAAGTAGAGGACAAAACAAATACTCGATTGTTTTGCCGATTTGTTCTCAGGAACCTGAATGCACTGTTGTTCGTGTGCAATCGCTAAAGCCCACTGAGACAAACATGTGTTGTGATGTTTCATGATTTTGACTGTAAATCGCCCGTCCACACGACAGCGTCGACAGCTCCAATCTGCCCATTCACTTTCAATGGGGTGACGTCACGTTACCTCGCTTTTTCGCCGAACTGAATTGTGGGTAGCAGAGCGGTCCGTAGCCAGCGCCAGCCAATCAAATCCCGTTTCTGAAAATCTGACAGCTCAAGCCGTAGCCAATCAAACCGCGTCTAAGCTGGGAGAGATATCCCGCCGTTCATTTCTATAATTCAAAAAAAGTTGGAGGAGAAACTAACTATCGCCGTAGCAATCACCCGGTTTTGTTTGACCAGACCCTCTTCACGTACCGGGATACAAACCGGAGGAACCAGGCATGGAGGGAGGTGGCAGAGACAGTGGGGGAAACTGGTAGGTTTTCGCCTGTTTGGGGAGTTTATATATATATATATATTGCTCGCATAAAATCCCCGGGGGTTTTTGCTTTGTATGTCGGGGGCGGGAGATTCATGTGATTGGTTGTTGGTCGCGTTGCTCAAATAAAATCCCCAAGCTCCAGACACGCCCAGCTCCAAGCTTTTTTTGAAGCTGTAATGTGGACGCTCCGATCACAGGCGACAGGCTGTGAGGGAGTGCGGTCGTCTTTCAATCGTCCGTTGTGGGTTCGATCCAGACTTAACCCCAAATTGCTTCTGGCAACGTTGTGTTAACATGTGTGAATGTTAGCTTACTTTATGAATGAAGTGTGAATGATGCCTTGTAGAGGAAAGCACTTTGAGGAGTTGTAGAGACTGGATAACGGGCTGGATAAGTGTCGTCAGTTTCTAACATATTGCCGATATCTCTAAGTATATGATGTTAGTTAATTTATACATTAAACTCTTAAACCATGTTTATCAGTAACGATGTTTTCTTTTCTTAAACTTATCGATTGTTTTTCAAGGTTCGTCTTCACCCTATCATGACGTTTATCTCAAAACACATCAAGCCTCTCATATCATCGCTGCCTACACACTGGTGTTGTTTAGTGTTTTCTAACTGGCTAACTGTCAGCATGCGCTCGAGAGAATGCAACACATAGGGGAGGGTCGTCAGGTCATGGGTAAACTGAACATGTAATATAGAAAGAAGTATCATTACGTCGAGGAAGACTTGCTTTGAATGCCTTTGGGCTGCTTTTCACGAGTGTCCTTGCTCTATAGAATCACACAACCAGCACTTTGTAGAATACCTCTTTAGGTTAGAAATGTGAAGGTGTTAGTCAGCACATGTTCAGGATAACAGAGAACCAAAATAGCAGAGGTTTAAAGGGGAAAGGAAACACCAATTACAGTTATAATATTCCGGTAGTTTATTCATTTTACAATGGATATTGATCGTAATATTTATTGTATATGATATTACTCGCCAAAAGAAAATTAATTATCCGCCGGCCGGGTGGGGAATTCCGGGACCAGGCCGCCGCCATTAGGGGAGTCCCAATGGTGACGTCACTGGCTGTGTTTTCGCTCCACCTGAAGTCAACACAACGTAGCAGATATGGCAGCGATGGAGGAATTTTGCAATGAGATCGACGTTTTGAACGATGAATTTGACTATTCGTCGGGAGATGACATTGATGTGGAAGCATCTACAGTTACCAGGCATCCCATGGCTTATGCTTATGAACCGATTCGGTCGAATAGAGTGGCATACGATCCGGAATAAAAAAATTAAAAAAACACGATGCTAACAGTGAGCCTCTGAATTAGCCCCGAGCGAAAATGCTAACCTATTACTGCACCGAAAATCACTCCTAGCTCCCTTATTACTTATCCTAGCCGCACATCCAACACATCGTTTATGATCGCAAGGAGACACAGAATCTAACGGTGCCCACCTCAACACTGAAAGATACAAACTCGCGAGGTTATCCACAAAAACGTACATCAAAACAAGTGGCACTAGGTACTAACATACGCCAGGCTAACGGCTTACCTTCCTCATTGTCTGGTCTAAACTGGTCTTCAATGGCATTACAACGATAAAAACGATGATGTAGTTAATCCATAGGTTAATATCCAATGGGGCTGTGTCCCCTTTGAAATGTTCTGATAATCTATAAGCAATACAACTGCAATTCCGTTATCTGCTGTCCGCTCTGTGCTCCGTGCGCTCTGGGTCCTGCAATACCATCCATCAATAGCAATACTAGCCTTTTTAGGGCTGTTTTCGACAGATGAGCGTGTGTATGCCAGTTTAATTAGTTGAGCTATAGAACACCCCCAATTCTCTATTGTGCGTCATAATAATAGCTACCATTTAGTTTGGACGCGATTGCGTTAATTAATAAGGTCACACTGTGTCAGTAAATACATGTGTGAGCTAGTAATCTGGTAGTGCTGCAATATTTACCTCTCTCTCGGCAGCTGAAGCAACTCGTTTGGTGGCTCGAACTTCACGTTTGTTGACACTGTCATTGTCTTGCGCGGCCGACGTGCTGGGACGGTCGGTGTTCCCGACTGCATACGTTGAGAAATCGAATATTGTGGGAACAGATCCTGGCTTCAAATCCAATGTTTTGTATTGAACCAGGCATCCAGACTGGACTTTGAGCAGCTTCTCATCCTTAGTGGCAGCCTATGGAAATGTACTTTCTTCCTTCTTTGTATAAAATCCATTTGTGCAGCCTGGGGCAATACAATAAACTCCTGATGACGACCGTTTTCTCGTAATGTAAACTACTGGTGCATTGCACGCCATGTTGTTTGTTATTGAGCTTTGGCCCAGGAAGCCGTACCCAATCAGTGACGTCACTGGAAAAGTCCCGGAGCAATGGAAGCGCCCATGGTCATTAGGCACGTATTTCAAAAAGTAAATTCGCGTATCTCGATCGTTTACATTGGAAATAGACTAGATAAATACATTTCCTAATGGTAATATTGTCGCATGGAAAGCAGTTTGAAAAGTGTTTCCATTTCCCTTTAAAGGAGGCCATGTTGCCCAGCTTGAAGCCATTCAGACTGACAAAGCAAACGGCAACGCGTGGACATTCACGTGTGTAATGACGAGCAGGGGGACAAATCAAATGAAACATGGCACATAAAGGAGTCTGGAAGACGAAACACACACACACACACAACACACACACAACCACACACACACACACACACACACAACACATCACACACACACACACCACACACACAACACATCACACACACACACACACACACCACACACAACACACACACACACACACATCACACACACACACACACACACACACAACTTTACATACCATATTGAAGAGAACAGAAACAGAAGCTAAAAATCAATTTGACACAAAGAAGAGTGCACGGGCCGGAGAGGAAGCGGCACGATGAAAGAGCTGTTCCCTTCACCTTGAACACGTCTCGGTTATAACGTATTAACACCCTCGACTGCAGCAGACGGCAGGCACCAGGTGTGTGTGTGTGTGTGTGTGTGTGTGTTGGGGAGGGGGGGGGGGGGGGGGGATTGTGGGTGTGTGTGTGTGTGTCTGTGTGTGAGTGTGTGTGTGTGTGTGTGTGTGTGAGTGAGTGAGTGGTGTGTGGAGAGTGTGTGTGAGTGTGTGGGTGTGTGTGTGTGGGTGTGTGTGTGTGTGTGAGTGTGTGGGTGTGTGTGTGGGTGTGTGGGTGTGTGTGTGGTGTGTGTGAGTGAGTGAGTGTGTGTGAGAGTGTGTGTGCGTGAGTGTGCGTGAGCGAGTGTGTGTGTGTGGTGTGTGTGCGTGGTGTGTGTGTGTGTGTGTGTGTGTGTGTGTGTGCGAGTGAGGAGTGAGTGATGTGTGGGTGTGTGTGGTGGTGTGTGTGTGTGTGTGTGTTGTGACTAAGGATGTTTAAGCCTGTTTGCCTGTTGCCATTCTACGGGTGATTGGACAGGAGAAACGAAACACACACCACTTAGAAATACATGCTGCTCTGGACGGCAACATGAGTGTCTCTCAAAGGCTGGTGCTTTCACTGTTTGGACATTCAGAGTAAGTCGTGTCCACACGCTGTCGCCGGCTCTTTAGGGACGGCTTCAGTGGGGATCTTTGCAACCTATCGAAACAGGACGGTGTTGGACACTGGTTCGAATCCCGTTGATGGATGACCACATGTTCACTCGCTGATGCATTCCCTATCTGCCCATTAAGATAGTTAACACGCCTCTGGTAAGTGATGAGTTCCGTCATCGTGGTTTGAGAGGTGTGTTATTTATCCTACAAAGAGATGACTACCATTTTGTGTTGCCGTTGTTCTGGCTTGACATGACATTGAAGCCAATAAGATGTAATATATTGGCATAAAGCCCAGCAGGGGTGTCAAACTCAAGGCCCGGGGGCCAAATCCGGCCGTGACTTCATTGTATGTGGCCCCGCAAGAGCTTGCAAAGAATATAATAAGTTTATTATACGGTTACCTGCTGATTTACAGAAGCAGGTTGCCCATAAACTACATGTCCCACAATGCATCTCGTTTTGTGACATGCACATTGAAGAGACTTGCAATGATTTGCCCTGGACGTAATTAATTACTAAGTTATTACCCTATCCCAGTGTTTCTCAAACTTTTTCATACCAAGGACCAACACTCGCGGACCACCTAACTCCACAAAATAAAAAAAACACATAGTTTTTCTAGAACAGATTACAGATCGCCTGAAATTGGTACAAACAAGTGGCAACATGTGTGACGAAGGTGTTGCGCTGGGCTATATCATGCAATCGAAAGTGAAACGTAACCTTCCTCCATTGCGGAGATATTCCCGCGAGAGTGCGGAAAACTTAAATTGATTAATTAATTTCAAATGTGAAATGTTACCAATATACTCACGGACCACTAGGGGGCGCTCACGGTCCGATAATAATCCAATTCAGAGGCAATAATGTAATATAATACATTATTTTATATATATATATTATTTATATAGTTACAACCGGCCCTTTCAGTGCAACCTTTATGCGAATGTGGCCGCGATGACATTTAGTTTGACACCCCTGCCCCAGAGCCATGGGACATGACATCAATTTACAGTACAAGGCAATATCATGTGTGGATTGTAGAAAAGGACATTTGTGCAACATGAAAAATTATAATTAATCCCAAAATATGAAAAACAGTCAAACAAAATGCTTGATGGCGTAACTCTAGTCACAATGGTTATTGGTTTTAAAAGGTATTTGAAGGACTGTGTTAGCACAGGGGCGAGAACACTACATATACTTTTTGGATAAGACATATGCATGAAACTTTCCAGTTGTGGTTGGATTAAAAAAAACACGAAGAAACAGACACGATAGTTGTACCAGAAGATAAATGTGTCTTTGCATTTACTGGTTCTAGTCTCCGGCCTGAGATGTGGATTACACACACACACACACACACACACACCACACACACCACACACACACCACACACACACACACCACACACACACACACAACACACACACACCAACCACACACACACACCACACACACACACACACACACCACACACACACACACCCACACACCCACACACACCCACACACACACACACACACACACACACACACACACACACACACACACACCACACACACACACACACACACACACACACACACACACACACACACGTCTCTTCTTCACTCATGGTTTTTCGTGGAGAGGCTGCCGTGGTGATTACACAGGGATTATGGGCTGGGCTTTTAAGGGCAGGGTTGTTTTTTTAGCGAGTCTGAAGGATACCAGGGGCTTTGAGGGGATACAAAGGAACGGGGCAAACGTTGAGCTTTTTATTCCCTATCTCTCCTTCCGTTCACCTATACATCTGACAAGCCCTACCATATCTAGATATTAACCATGTCTCCTTTTGTTTCCCTTTACCTCTCCGAGCGTCCTTGTGTCGCTGTGTTGTGACCAATCAGTGGCCTGGGATTATCACACGCTCTGTAATAATTGAATTTGGGCTGTCGGCAGCGTGACTGGGCTGGGGACATTTTAGAAAATAGCTGTGAGGGGGGACAGAGAATGAGAGAGGGGTTGAGCTTCATTCAGGGATGGAGCAGTGTCGATAGAGGAATAGCGAGCGTTCCTAATGTACACACGAAGAGGATAGGAGACATGGATCCATCGACTTCATTGCATCACAACAAAAGGTGTTGATGTGGACTAACTGCAATGATGAGCTGAACTATTGTAGAAGTTTATTTAAACGAAACCAAATCATGAATATCTATGAGCGGGACCTGTGAACTCATACTTGTTATAAAAAAAATGGTTATGTGTTTAAAACATGACGAACATGGCGCTGATGACGATGACTTCATTTTTTATTTTCAATGTACGCTCGAGGACCAGAAACGTTTTAAGCTTCTCCTCGTTGAACACGACAGAGACTATTTGAGAATCCATCTACTTTTATTTGTTTGTTTTGCATTTGTATGTTATAATTATTATTATAACAAAAATATTATTCCTCTTTCATCGAGGGCTATCCTGCAAAAGAAAGCTAATATATCTAACTGAGTAGTAGTGATAGGTATAAAGCAAATCCCAGTGACCCAAAGAGAAGAGGATTGAGAGATGTACAGAGGCCGGAGAAAGATGGAGAATTAAAGTGAGAGATGTGGAGACGGAGCCGAGCGAGAGCACAGAGCAGCCTTGTGTATGAGCTAGCAGTGAGGAGCAGAGCTGCATAGCAATCACTTGTTTGCATGCTTTAATCAGCCAGACAATGCGAAACATTAGCTCGCCTCCTACCCCCCAGACTCGTTCACTCAGAGTCTCCACTCTGGGCCTGAGGTGGATACATTTGAGGAAATGAAAGGGGAGTAGGAATGAGGCAGGGTCGGCGTCATGGGGGGTCATTCGCGGGCCATGCCCCCCCACATGAGACACTGTGTCCCCCCAACGCAGGGCGGGCAAGCCTTGCCACTTGGCCGTTTTTTTTTTTTAAATCATATAAGTGAAAACGTTTCCACTCAAGTTTTGTTGTGTGGAATACATCAGAAATAAAGAATACAAATATGAAACACAGCCTGAGGTGTGCTCACTGCTGCTCTCTGATTCATATGGTGGCCTATGTCCATGTGTTTCTGTTTTGGTGGTCGTGCCACAACGTGCATGAATGCCCAGGGCATAGGCAGGGGCGCCGTAAGGGGGTGAAAAGTTAGGATGATTCTAGGGCCCGTGACTGACAGGGGCCCCAACATTTTTAGAACATTAAGAAAAAATGTTAAAGTAACCTTTCATCAATCATCAATAATTAACATTAATATAACGTTATTTTCTTCCAAAAGTTAATTATCCAAAGCATCGAACACCCCCCCTATTTACATGTAATGGTTTGGTCCTGCCTCCAAACGGGTGTGGTTAGCATTGTGCTTGGTTGTGGCCTGGGTCTGGTGGTGGGGCCCAATGTGATATCTTTTCATGGGGCCCCAAAATCCCTGTTGGCGCCCTGGTCATAGGTGCGCTATACAAGAGCACGACCCACCCTGCAATGGGTGTGAGAGGATCAATAGACTTTACAGCATGTTTTTTTAAATTGACGTTGCGTTGGTGTTTGTGTGTTGGTTGTGACGGCAGTGTGTGCCCCCCCCGTGGGTAAATGATTGCCCCCCCATTTTGGTTTGGTCTTAGAGCCGGCCCTGATGAGAGGTTTGACTTGCTAGCCTACAAGTTTATTAAAAAATGTCCACAAACAAAGAAAGTAAAGTAAAGGGGGTTGGGAGGTTTGAGAAAGGACAGGCTAGAGTTAACATGGATGTTTTACACACACACACCAACACATCACACACACAAACACACACACACACACAACACACACACACAACACACACCACACACACACACACACACACACACACACACACACACACACACACACACACACCACCACACACACACCCACACACACACACACCCACACACACACCACACACACACACACGCTAGGATTTTTTCTCTCGGGTCAAATGTCCATACAGAATTTATTTTAACGGCCACATTTGAAATGTACCGGTCATGTTTCAATAATTATAATAATAATAATTGTGTAGCAGAGTTTCCGTTAGCAGGTGATCACCGGACTATGAGCGGATATGCTGATGTTTAAAACTCCGTTAATGAGAGTCATTTTATATTGCTTCAGTTTATAATCGTAACAGATCGAAAATTCAGATTCATTTATCAATAAATGTTTCCACAAACAACATAATTATTACATTCAAACAAACTACTTATAGTAGAAGATGAAGTACATTATAAGTTTAAATTAACTTTGAATAATAACACGGGAGAAACGGATCCTCTCTTTTCCCTCTCCCTCTCTCTCATGCAGCTAAACAGTGGGCGGGGCTTCAGGTGATCAGAGCTGCGTGTCTCGGTCAGACTCAGCAGCTGATTGATCTCTCCCTCTCGTCCGGTTAAACTTCACTCGCGTTTATGTCCAATATCGATCAGATCCAGCTCTTCCTGATCGGCCTTTATCGAGAGCAACGATCAAACTATTAAGAGTGAATATCTGCCGATAATGACCGAAGGTCCCGATCGATCGGAGTCATCGGACATTTTGACCGGCAGTGTTTTTGAATTTACCGGTTGTTAATAAATGTTACCAGCTAGAAACGTTAATTACCGGCTAACGGATATCCTGAAACACACAATATGCTGCTATAGGCATGACGGGCGGTCCACACGGGCAGCGTGCATTGCTTCAACGCTGCTTCCCGTTCACTTTGAATGGGGTGACGTCAGGCTTTGCCGAACTGCATTGTGGTTCCGTCGCTTTGCCTCCGCTGCTCGCTTGAGAAAAGTTTCAACTTTTGAAGCTTCGGCGGAAGCGTCCAGCCAATGAAATCAATGCCAGTACAAGCGCTAGCAAATCTAGAAACCGCTGCTCGTGTCTCCGGGGCGGAGATTCATGTGATTGGTTGTTGGTCGCGAGCCAGACACGCCCGCCGGCAAGCTTCAACGCAGGCTGCCGTGTGGACGTTACCGTAACGGGCCCGTCCACACAGCGGCCTTTGGAAAAAGCTTGACGGTGGGCGTGTCTGAAGCTCGACCAACAACCAATCACATGGAATCTCCCGCCCCGGAGACACGAGCAGCGGTTTGATTGGCTAGCGCTTTGTACTGGCATATGTATTTCATTGGCTTACGCTTCTGCCGAGGCGTCAAAAAGTTAACATTGCTCAACTTTTGCAGCGAGCCACGCTGTCGCTTCCCACAATGCAGTTCGGCGACAAGTGACCCCATTCAAAGTGAAGGGTGACGCGTCAACGCACGCCGCTGTGTGGACGGGCCGTCGCCCACAGAACCGGCGCCTTTATCAACATAAACTTTGGCAAAACATTAGTAATTATTGATTTGTTTTTTTGGTTGCGCAACTGATTATTGAGAAGGACGCCAATGCTTTGGAAAACAACTGTTTTGCCATAAATATATCTGGTTTGTTTTTTAAAGTCAAGTTTAAAAAGTGCATTTGTCCGTCTGGGTCGATTTAAACTGTCTTGGAGGACGATCAGGGACGAGACCTTAGTATTCTGTTTTGAAAATACACAGGAGGTGAAATATGGCTCGACATGTAGTGGAGTTATTTAAGAATGGAAGCGTGTTTCGTATCGAGTGGAGTTGTGACGGAGCTGAACGGGATCTGATGAGCTTTGCTAAATGCTTTCCTGTAAAAAAAGTTTGTTTCACACATGGACCGAATGTGTCCTGCTAAATTGCGGACTTTCTAGAAAACACATGTTCATAATTGTTATTGTAACATTGGTATCATCGGTACATCGTTTCCAATTTTCCCAATCGAGCTCAAGCCAGACGGGTTGCTCTTGCGAAAGGAACGTAAACATCACTTCTGTTCACGCTTGCATTTCAAGTCTCCTCCCTGTGTCCCTGCCGTATCTCTGACGGCTTAGAGAGGGATGGGAACTAGGCCAACGCGTTCTGATCAAACAGTTACATATCATATGCACACACACACACACACACGCACGCACCACGCACGCACGCACACACGCACACACGCAACGCACGCACACACACACACACACGCACGCACGCACGCACGCACGCACGCGCACACACACACACACACACACACACAGCATATGTGGAACATATATCATATCATATATCATACACACACTTGAGCAACCAAGGGTACACACACACACACACACACACACACACACACACACACACACACACACACACACACACACACACACACACACACACACACACACACACACACACACACACACACACACACACACAGCATATATTCAAACATATCATACACACACTTGAGCACCCAAGGACACACACACACACACACACACACACACACACACACACACACACACACACACACACACACACACACACCACACACACACCACACACCACCACACACACACACCACACAACACACAACACACACACACACACACACACACACACACACACACACACACACACACACACAGCAAGCTACGCCAAACAGCATCTCACACACACACCAGCCTTGAGAGAAGGACTTCTGACACACACATTGACCGCTGGATTCCACAGCTGTAGTATACTTTGGTGCAGAGCAACTCCTTCTCTGCTTGTCTCATTCGATCCTTCTTTAAATCTGTCTTTTTTCTAATCTCCGTCTCCCACTCAGAACCAGCATGCCCTGCCTTCACCACGTTTACCTCAATGCACTCCAATCAGGACATGTGGTCGGGGGCTTGCTGCCACACATTGCAGCTACGGACCGGAGCAATGGATTGGGGGGTCTTTTTTAAGAAGTCCCTGAAACAGAAATCCACTTTTTTTCTTCCTAAAAAAACTTCAAGACAATAAAGTGTTTCATGCCGCTGTGTGTTAGTAACTGGTTGCCATGGCATATTTCATTTGGTAGTCAATGGGGAACCACAGTTTCTCACTCTTCAGACGCTGCAAGCTGTTCAGTTTACGCTTCTCTTGAATTGTTCCATTACTTTAACAAGGGTTCGCTTTTCTGAAGGAGACCAGCTTCCTGCAGGGACCACTGTGTAACTAGTGCAAGTCAATGGGGAGCTAAACAACATTTTATCAAACAGATATAAATTGTTTCCAGATGTATTGAGTCACAGTTGCCTCCTCCTTGTTTACGCTGAAATGAAGTGTCCTGCTGATACTTCTCACTTCCTTGGTAACTAACTGCAGACATGAATATCAATCAGTTTGTGTATTTATTTAACAAGTGGTGCATACACAATGTCTGAATGCAAACACCCACAAAGTTTTCATGGCTGAGTAGGAACAGTTTGCAGAAATACAAAAGACAAGATGTGATAAATGCTGGCAAGTAGATTGTTGAAGGAGTTTATTTTTCTTTTAGTGCAGCTTCACGTCACGCTGCCGCTAATCGTTAAAGGCCTTCAATGCGAGCCTGGTTTCTCCTTTAGACAGAGTTTTTGTTGCATATCAGCTCCACTCTACATCACCATAGCAAGGGAAAGAGAGAGATTAGTTAATTAAATCCAATCATAGATTTTTTTAATGTGCGGAAAAAATCTGAATCTGAGAAAAAAGTCCTAATCGGTAAAAAAATCACAAATGTGAGAAAAAAAATCCAAATTTGAGGACAGATTTACATTTGATGAACAAGTAAGGAATGAGAAATAAATCAACATTTTAGAAAAAGTCAAATTCTGAAAATAGTCAGAATCTGAGTAAAAAGCGAGAAGACAAAATCGGAGAGAAAAAGTCAATGTTTGAGGAAAAAAATCTAAATTAGAGGAAAAAGTCAGAATCTGAGTAAAAATTCTGAAACAAATTCAGAATTCTTTGAAAAAAGTTAAACATTTGATAAAAATGTCATAATTTCAGAAAAGTCCAAATCGGAGCGAAAAAAGTCATATTAGAGGAAACAATCTAAATGAGAGGAAAAAATCCAAATCAGAGCAGAAACTCAGAATCTGAGAAAAAATCTGAATCTGAGAAAAAAGTCCAAATCGGTAAACAAATCACCAAATTTGAGAAAAAAGTCAAAATCTGAGTAAAAATTCAGAAAAAATTCAGAATTCTTTAAAAAAAGTAAACATTTGATAAAAATGTCATAATTTCAGAAAAGTAAAAATTAGAGGAAACAAATTTAAATCAGAGCAGAAAGTCAGAATCTGAGAAAAAATCTGAATTTGAGAAAAAAGTCAACATTTGATAAAAAAAAGTCAGAATTATGAGAAAAAATAAAAATCTGAGCAAATTTGAGGAAAAAATCTAAATTTGAGGAAAAATCAAAATTTGAGGAAAAGTCCAAATCACAGCCAAAAGTCAGAAATCTGGGGAAAAGCTCAGAATTCTGAAATTAAAGTCAGACTTCTAATATAAATCAGATAAAGATGAATTTTCTTTTTTAAATGTCTGACATTAAAGTCAGTATTCTGACTGAATTTAAACTCGTTCAAATTAATGCCATGTCAGCACCGATTCCCTTCTCTAAGTTCAATATCGTGGAACACAACCTACAATTTCCCAGAATGCTTTGTCACTCTTGGAGGGGTTTTCGGCCTTCAGGGCACCAGCACTGCACTCTTCATGCTGCAGTGAAGCGTTTGGAAAGCAAACGTGCTTTTCCAGCATTCAGCTGACACCGTAAATCACTTTGGATAAGTGCACGTCAGTATTTATGAATCCCACCATATCGCCTAAAGAGGAAGGGGTTCCTGCTCAGATATCCACTCTGGGTTTTTGTCTTCATCAATAAATAACAGCAAGCTAGGCCCACACTTTAGAGCAATCGCCTACACTTTAAAACGCCTGCTGCTAGGCTGCCCCCCCCCCACATGTCTCATCTCAAGCCCCCAGTCAATCAGGTTAAGGCTGAAGCTGTGTGTTGTTGTCAGCGGGGGGCACGCCATTTTGTTTGTGTTGAGATTTCAGATCCCTTTAAAAACACCACAGCTAATGAGAGATTTAATCAATGCCCCCCCCCCCCGTAAAGACACACATGCAATGTTTTTTGTTGGGGGGTTTCATTGATAATGTTATTTTCACAGATCAACGTTTGGTGACTTCATCCAAATTGTTGAGAAAAAATACTTGGGATATTTTATGAAACGTTAATCTGGGTGCTGCCTTTTTTATTTTATGGTCAGGCTTTCCTCAAGGCTGGTTAACGTGTGAAAGCCTTCTGTGTGTGTGTGTGTGTGTGTGTGTGTGTGTGTGTGTGTGTGTGTGTGTGTGTGTGTGTGTGTGTGTGTGTGTGTGTGTGTGTGTGTAAGGGCATGAAGGGTTTGTATGTGGGGAGAATTTAAAGAACGTCCGATCAGAGTCTGCTGTCGACTCAATCACATGGGAACTGATGTGTTATGAGAAGTGGCAGTCAGACCAAATTGATTCTATAGAGTATCTGCATCAAGTGTGTGTGTGTGTGTGTGTCTGTGTGTCAGTTAACACACACACACACACACACACACACACACACACACACACACACACACACACACACACACACACACACACACACACACACACACACACACACACACACACACACACACACACACACACACACACACACACACACACACCACACACACACACACTCCTGTTATTCTTCCTGCATCTTCTCTCTCAGCAGGACTCCTCTCATTGTGCATCTCCTGTCATTATCTTATCCCTCACTGATGACTGAGCAGAGTGTGTGTGTGTGTGTGTGTGTGTGTGTGTGTGTGTGTGTGTGTGTGTGTGTGTGTGTGACAGACTGATAAAGAAATCGAGAGAGTAAACACAGACACTGTGATCTGTATTTATGTCAATCAGAGCTCCTTTCCATCTCCGTCTCTCTTCACGGTTTCATTAACAACATTTCTTCATCGGCACTGAAAATATTCGGCTGCCTTTCAAAGCGTTGTTACTTTCTTTTCTCTTCTTAATACGCATTCATTCACTCCTGCTTACATTTCATATCTAACTCCCTCAGCCCACTTTAAAAGGTGTATTTCTGACTGTCGGGTTACTGGAGCGATGCCTTGCTCAAAGGCACTTAAATGATTATTGTTAGTTTGCCTCCCACACATTTCCCCAGCATGGCGTGGGACTCTCATATTAACGGCCAAGCAGAATGAACTTTTGCTCCTACTAAAAGAGAAAGGAAAGGACAAACATGCAACGAGAGAAGCTCCGACTTAAAACATGTTGCTACTTTAATTTCCGTTTGAAAATGGTGTTACTATCATTTGAAATGTCATTAATTAATAACAGTTTAATAGTTAGAACATGTCTTGCTAAAGCTAAAACATGGTTTCGTTTCGTTAGAAATGTAGCAGCAACTTCGTGGTCGAAATTATTACTTTTAAAATACTTCAATCATTCCTTAAGGGGCAATTCAACAGAGGGACACGACATTAATTCACACAAACAATACAATTATGACGATGCTTGAAAGAGTTTAAAACACAATATAAATGCGGTATCATGTCTAACTAAAAGTTTAAGACAATCGTTTGTGGGGTCGTTGCTTTTTTGACAACGTTGATGCTCTTAAGCTGCAGTTATGTTTAGAGCTGATGATAACACCACAGGGCAATTGGGTTGTGTCCTTTTGACAAAGAGATATAAATGGAAATCTTGTTACAGCATTATCCAGCACGAAATGAAATGTCCATTACTCGATATGCAGCAGCAAAGTAAAGAACAATCATTAAAGCTGGGGTAGGTAATTCACTTCAGAAACACTTGTTGTTATATTCCATGGAATGCTCTTAACATCCCGATATATTAAATGCTTTGACAATAAATCCATAACAAAATGTCATCTGTGGAAGCCGTGGTGGGGAGAGTGGGGTAAGTTGAGCCATTGTTTAGCTATGCTGTCCTCTAAGCAAGGAGATAGTAACATAGTAAAAATGAAAACACAAAATGAAAACACAAATTCATATTTGATCAAGGGCAGTGAAAATATTACTTCTTTAAAAAAAAGAAGTCTTGTGGCTCAACTTGCCCCGGGTTAGGGGTAAGTTGATCCACGGTTCAAACCTGGGCATACCTGTTCAAACCTGGGCATACCTGTTCAAACCTGGGCATACCTGTTAGAACCTGGGCATACCTGTTAGAACCTGGGCATACCTGTTAGAACCTGGGCATACCTGTTCAAACCTGGGCATACCTGTTCAAACCTGGGCATACCTGTTAGAACCTGGGCATACCTGTTCAAACCTGGGCATACCTGTTCGAACCTGGGCATACCTGTTAGAACCTGGGCATACCTGTTCAAACCTGGGCATACCTGTTCAAACCTGGGCATACCTGTTCGAACCTGGGCATACCTGTTAGAACCTGGGCATACCTGTTAGAACCTGGGCATACCTGGGCATACCTGTTAGAACCTGGGCATACCTGTTAGAACCTGGGCATACCTGTTAGAACCTGGGCATACCTGTTAGAACCTGGGCATACCTGGGCATACCTGTTAGAACCTGGGCATACCTGTTAGAACCTGGGCATACCTGTTCAAACCTGGGCATACCTGTTAGAACCTGGGCATACCTGTTCAAACCTGGGCATACCTGTTAGAACCTGGGCATACCTGTTAGAACCTGGGCATACCTGTTCAAACCTGGGCATACCTGTTAGAACCTGGGCATACCTGTTCAAACCTGGGCATACCTGTTAGAACCTGGGCATACCTGGGCATACCTGTTAGAACCTGGGCATACCTGTTAGAACCTGGGCATACCTGTTCAAACCTGGGCATACCTGTTAGAACCTGGGCATACCTGTTAGAACCTGGGCATACCTGTTCAAACCTGGGCATACCTGTTCAAACCTGGGCATACCTGTTAGAACCTGGGCATACCTGGGCATACCTGTTAGAACCTGGGCATACCTGTTAGAACCTGGGCATACCTGTTAGAACCTGGGCATACCTGTTAGAACCTGGGCATACCTGGGCATACCTGTTAGAACCTGGGCATACCTGTTAGAACCTGGGCATACCTGTTAGAACCTGGGCATACCTGGGCATACCTGTTAGAACCTGGGCATACCTGTTAGAACCTGGGCATACCTGTTAGAACCTGGGCATACCTGTTAGAACCTGGGCATACCTGTTAGAACCTGGGCATACCTGGGCATACCTGTTAGAACCTGGGCATACCTGTTAGAACCTGGGCATACCTGTTAGAACCTGGGCATACCTGGGCATACCTGTTAGAACCTGGGCATACCTGTTAGAACCTGGGCATACCTGTTAGAACCTGGGCATACCTGGGCATACCTGTTAGAACCTGGGCATACCTGGGCATACCTGTTAGAACCTGGGCATACCTGTTAGAACCTGGGCATACCTGTTAGAACCTGGGCATACCTGGGCATACCTGTTAGAACCTGGGCATACCTGGGCATACCTGTTAGAACCTGGGCATACCTGGGCATACCTGTTAGAACCTGGGCATACCTGTTAGAACCTGGGCATACCTGTTAGAACCTGGGCATACCTGGGCATACCTGTTAGAACCTGGGCATACCTGGGCATACCTGTTAGAACCTGGGCATACCTGTTAGAACCTGGGCATACCTGTTAGAACCTGGGCATACCTGGGCATACCTGTTAGAACCTGGGCATACCTGGGCATACCTGTTAGAACCTGGGCATACCTGTTAGAACCTGGGCATACCTGTTCAAACCTGGGCATACCTGTTAGAACCTGGGCATACCTGTTAGAACCTGGGCATACCTGTTAGAACCTGGGCATACCTGTTCAAACCTGGGCATACCTGTTAGAACCTGGGCATACCTGTTCAAACCTGGGCATACCTGTTAGAACCTGGGCATACCTGGGCATACCTGTTAGAACCTGGGCATACCTGTTAGAACCTGGGCATACCTGTTCAAACCTGGGCATACCTGTTAGAACCTGGGCATACCTGTTAGAACCTGGGCATACCTGTTCAAACCTGGGCATACCTGTTCAAACCTGGGCATACCTGTTAGAACCTGGGCATACCTGGGCATACCTGTTAGAACCTGGGCATACCTGTTAGAACCTGGGCATACCTGTTAGAACCTGGGCATACCTGTTAGAACCTGGGCATACCTGGGCATACCTGTTAGAACCTGGGCATACCTGTTAGAACCTGGGCATACCTGTTAGAACCTGGGCATACCTGGGCATACCTGTTAGAACCTGGGCATACCTGTTAGAACCTGGGCATACCTGTTAGAACCTGGGCATACCTGTTAGAACCTGGGCATACCTGTTAGAACCTGGGCATACCTGGGCATACCTGTTAGAACCTGGGCATACCTGTTAGAACCTGGGCATACTTGTTAGAACCTGGGCATACCTGTTAGAACCTGGGCATACCTGTTAGAACCTGGGCATACCTGGGCATACCTGTTAGAACCTGGGCATACCTGGGCATACCTGTTAGAACCTGGGCATACCTGTTAGAACCTGGGCATACCTGGGCATACCTGTTAGAACCTGGGCATACCTGGGCATACCTGTTAGAACCTGGGCATACCTGTTAGAACCTGGGCATACCTGTTAGAACCTGGGCATACCCACAACAAATCTTAAAGGTAACTATAAACAATAAATAACAAACCAAATACAAGCTTAGTTTTTCAAATACTTTTAATATAAATTTCGATTGAATTGATTGATTTTTTTAACATGTTAAAAGGAAAAGTAATCATAAACATTTCATACACCAATCAAACACAGGGTAAATTCAACTTTAATGTAGCCTACAATGAGCTCTTATTATCAACTGGGCCCGTGGTTCACTTTACCCCACAGCCACCATTTTAGAAAAAATAGCCTCGCATTAAAATTCAGAGTCATCTTTAGCTTAATGATTCACATGGTTTAATACGCTGCCAACACATCAACATATACAATATGTGTTTAAAACCTTTTTGACATGACAGCCGATATCTAGAAAATGTACTTTGACAAGCAAAAAACGTTTTTTTTGTAAACATGTTTACTTACCAGACCACACTGAGTATCTCTCTTTCACAGGCAATGAGAAATGGGTGGAGCTTGCATACTTTATGGTCACTTGATTACAACTATAAGGCGTTGCCTGGTTACTGTAAAAAGCACGACCAATCATCTGAGCCGGCTAAAGTAACTGGATGGCCTACCTGCCTGTCAGCCTTCCATCTGGGCACAAACTGATCTCGTGCCCTCATTGGTCATGTGCGCGTTCGTGTGTGTTGGAGGAGGGGCTCTGTGAGGAAGTCTGAAGGAACGGGCTGATTTTTTCCGTGTTGTGTATTTTTAAATTCTAGCGCACTCGAGCTGGTTTCTCCAAAATTACATACCCTACCTTTAAGTATTATTTTGTAGCTTGTTAACCCTCAAAAATGGATTATATTTGATTGAAAGCTACCAAACAACCCATATGGTCCTACTTTAGATACACTAACGGCCTGTCTACACTACACCGAACTGCATTGTGGGGAGTATGGCATGGCTTTGCAAGCATCACGAGCATCTATCGGCATCAAAAATTAAACAATGTTCAACTTTTGAGGCTCGATGCTTGGCATCAGCCAATCAAATCCCGCGTATGCAAATATGACAGTACAAGCGCTAGCCAATCAAACCGCGTGTATGCCGGGAGAGACTACGCAGGTCATTTCCTCATATTCCAAAAAATGGAGCGGTAGAGAATCACCCGGTGCTGAATGATCAGCCTCTGTTCATACCGGGATACAAACCGGAGGAACCGGGCATGGAGGGAGGTGGCAGAGGCAGTGGGTGGAACTGGTAGGTTTTCGCCTGTTTGGGGATTTTATATCCAGTTTACTTCGTTTTAACATCGCTATTGCTTTGTATGCCGGGGGCGGGAGATTCCTGATTGGTTGTTGGTCGCCTTGGGCGCGAGAAATCGCCAAGCCTCAGACACGCCCAGCTTCAAGATTTTTTGATGCCTGTAGTGTAGACGGGCCGTAAGCCTTCAGAAGTACAGATATCTCTCAAGTGAAACAACCCAAGCTGCTCTGAATGTGGCGGCATGGTCATGTAGGATGCCACCAATTATAATAAGAAGCTGTTTGAGCCATTTTCTACCTCATTGAATCCATGTCTTGTGCCATGCGTCGTGAAAAACAAGCGAGGACACGCAGGCATCTACAGAAAGACGACATTAATACACATCTCTACTTCCAGACATCCTATCATCAAACTGTTCTCCCAGCATGAGGAGTATGCTTGCTCGCGGCTGAGGAAGGAAGTGGCAACAGATTTTCTGAACATTCACTCGCCATCAGGGAATACTTGCACCATCAAAGGAAGACAACGGCAAAGCTGCCAATAATGCAGATCTGAACTCCCGAGGACACCAAAGTAAATACAAAGAACTTCTCTGATTAAATGTGCACTTAAAAGAGAATAACTTAATTAACATAACTTCTTTAATTGGAAACATTCAAGTAATTATTTAAATTAGGGTTACAAGTGAGAGCAACAGTTAATTAAAATCAGATGTACCTAAAAGTTTCCGTTAATCAAGCTACATGTTCCCAGGTTATCAACTTCATTTATTTATTTTAATTGTTGTAATGTGAACTTTTATTTTGTTAAATATGATGTTAACCAATTACTCTTTAAGTTATTTTATATTTAGCTCGAAATACCAATCATTGACTTAATTATAATGCACTTAAAACATAACATTACACATAATTGCATATTCTATTGACATGTATAACGACTTTTTGCACTACTTTTAATTTTGTATTTTATTATATATGTTGCATTGTTGGAGGAGCTCCGATCAGAAGAATTGAATTGCCATTTCTACACTTGTGCATACGACAATAAAACCTTTGCATCTTGAATCTTCTGTCCTTCTAAACAACAACAACAACAACACAAGCTTATTAATATATGCATTTTACAAGTTGTCAACAAAATGCAAAATGTTACTGACACATCCAAAGGTTTTCTGGATCCGTGGTTTTTGTTTATTCTTTAATTAGAGAAGCGCTTCTGTGTGGGATGCCATGGCAACGGATATTTAATGTGGTGCCGAATCAGACGGACGCTCCGAGGTTCACAACTAGAGCAACTAACAGCAAGACACACACACACACACACACACACACACACACACACACACACACACACACACACACACACACACACACACACACACACACACACACACACAACACACACACACACACACACACACACACACACACACACACACACACACACACACACACACACACACACACACACACACACACACACACACACACACACACACACACACACACACACACACACACACATTCAGGCATGCAAGCAGATGCTCACACGTATTAGGAACAACACACAGCGAGACATCTCAGGGTCAAAATCAACATCTCCTCTCAGAGGGCTGAGCGGAGGAAATGAAGTCAAGAAGGTTCAATAAAGTCGCTTAAATACTTTTATCTTGGTATACTTTGTGTGTCTTTGTGTGCAAGTGTACTTACATGTGTTGCGACTTCAATACATACTTAATTCAGTGGAGAAGCTGTAACTCACGAATCAATCATAGTGAGATTGGAACTTTATATTGAATGTGTAATATAGTTTGTGAGCAATATAGAACGTCTCTCATGGATCAGAGCCCATCGTATGTTTTCGTCTTCAAGAATAAGAAATGATTAGTATTTTTCAGAACTGCCACATTCATTTCCAGACATTGAAAAGTGATATTTCTTCAGTAATATTTCACATTTCTGAGAATCTGAGTCTGACAGTGACTTTGAAGAAGAGGATGAGATTGAGCATCAGCTAGTTACAAAAAAAAGCCGAGCCACAGGACCAGCCGGTCAGCGGGCAAACGAACGAGTAGCACTTTGATTCATTAAGTGCTGTTTAAAGAGTACCTGACCTCCCTTTATATTAATAGAACAATAATGTCATTGTTAGCTAATGAATGTTTCCATGCTGAACAACGGCAACATGACAACGTTTCCATTGGTCCCTCTTCTTTAGAGAAGACCAGGAAGTGATGGATACACGGATCGTGTTCCAACCAATAGGCACGCAGTGACTCTGAAGAATAATGATCACGCACCAAACACACATTCAGACTAAAGGAACCAGCTGTTTGAGAAATGAGAGAAGTAGAAAGTACAGGTATTTGAGTTCAACATGAGAGAAGTAGAAAGTACAGGTATTTGAGTTCAACATGTAAGAAGTAGAAAGTACAGGTATTTGAGTTCAACATGTAAGAAGTAGAAAGTACAGGTATTTGAGTTCAAAATGTGAGAAGTAGAAAGTACAGGTATTTGAGTTCAACATGTAAGAAGTAGAAAGTACAGGTATTTGAGTTCAACATGTAAGAAGTAGAAAGTACAGGTATTTGAGTTCAACATGTGAGAAGTAGAAAGTACAGGTATTTGTGTTCAACATGTAAGAAGTAGAAAGTACAGGTATTTGTGTTCAACATGTAAGAAGTAGAAAGTACAGGTATTTGAGTTCAACATGTGAGAAGTAGAAAGTACAGGTATTTGTGTTCAACATGTAAGAAGTAGAAAGTACAGGTATTTGTGTTCAACATGTAAGAAGTAGAAAGTACAGGTATTTGTGTTCAACATGTAAGAAGTAGAAAGTACAGGTATTTGTGTTCAACATGTAAGAAGTAGAAAGTACAGGTATTTGTGTTCAACATGTAAGAAGTAGAAAGTACAGGTATTTGAGTTCAACATGTAAGAAGTAGAAAGTACAGGTATTTGAGTTCAACATGTAAGAAGTAGAAAGTACAGGTATTTGTGTTCAACATGTGAGAAGTAGAAAGTACAGGTATTTGTGTTCAACATGTGAGAAGTAGAAAGTACAGGTATTTGAGTTCAACATGTAAGAAGTAGAAAGTACAGGTATTTGAGTTCAACGTGTAAGAAGTAGAAAGTACAGGTATTTGAGTTCAACATGTAAGAAGTAGAAAGTACAGGTATTTGTGTTCAACATGTGAGAAGTAGAAAGTTCAGGTATTTGTGTTCAACATGTAAGAAGTAGAAAGTACAGGTATTTGAGTTCAACATGTAAGAAGTAGAAAGTACAGGTATTTGGGTTCAACATGTAAGAAGTAGAAAGTACAGGTATTTGTGTTCAACATGTGAGAAGTAGAAAGTACAGGTATTTGGGTTCAACATGTAAGAAGTAGAAAGTACAGGTATTTGTGTTCAACATGTAAGAAGTAGAAAGTACAGGTATTTGAGTTCAACATGTGAGAAGTAGAAAGTACAGGTATTTGAGTTCAACATGTAAGAAATATAAAGTACAGGTATTTGTGTTCAACATGTAAGAAGTAGAAAGTACAGGTATTTGTGTTCAACATGTGAGAAGTAGAAAGTACAGGTATTTGAGTTCAACATGTAAGAAGTAGAAAGTGAAAAGTCGTGGAGTAAAGTACTGATACCAGAACAATGTACTTAAGTACAGTAACAAAGTATTTGTACTCCACTACCGTGGGATTAGCTCTCAACCGGCGCTCGAGGGACAATTAGGGAGCAGCGAGTTGTTAAGTTTGAAACACAATGGCAACACAACCACCCGCTGAGGCACCGGCTGAGGTTTGAAGCTGCCAAGTGGATCCTCATAATCAGACACACTCGCTCTGCCTCCCTTTTTCTGACGCACACAGATAAGTATATAAAAACGTCTAAGAGGGGAACACGAGCCGGCTACAGGCCACTGATCAGATGACAAGCCAATTTAAAATCATTAGAGCACTCCTTAGTGCAAAAATACGACGCTAAAAAATAATTTATTAAATCTGACTACCGTGAGACAAGCAGGAATGAATCAGCTATTTCTTTCTCTCCACAGAATATTCATTCGCAGTGTTAGAAACGATTAGCATTCATCCCTCGCTCTGCAGCCAAATGACTGTGGGAAAATGTCACACAGCCACTGTTGAACGTAAAATGCCAGAATTGCATGGTTGTCAATTAGAAAATCGAATCAAGACTTGATATTGTTTTCAACTCTCAAGAGAGAGGAGAGAGCTGTGGAAAACAAGATGTGTACGTCTGCTTTGTTCCTGGAGTCAGTGATACAGTTTACACCAGGGGTGTCAAACTCAAGGCCCGGGGGCCAAATCCGGCCCGTGACTTCATTTTCTGTGGCCCCACAAGAGCCTGCAAAGAATATAATATGTTTACTATACGGTTACATGCTACTTTACAGAAGCAGGTTGCCCATAAACTACATGTCCCACAATGCATCTCAAGTTTGACTTTTCTTCTCAGAATCGGACTTTTTTTTCAAAATGTCACTTCTTTTATTTTGACTTTTTTTCCAGAATTTGGCTTTTCTTTTTAAATCATTTTGTGACATTCTCACTGAAGAGACTTAAGTTATTACCTTATCCGATAATAATCCAATGCAGACGGCAATAATGTAATATAATACATTCTTTTAAATATATTAAATATATGTATTTTTTGTATGTATATAAAACCGGCCCTTTGAGTGCGACCATGATGCTGATGTGGCCCGAGATGAAATTGAGTTTGACACCCCTGGTTTACACGTTTTACTCAAAGTCGTGTTGTGTACAGTACTCCAGACGCACAGTGTGTGTACGATGACTGGAGAGATGCACACAAGGGCCTGTTATTGGATATATAACTCCAGCAGGATTCAGTTATCCTTTACGGCTTGTTTGGTTTGTTCAAATCTATGGATATACACATTCGGTCACACTGTTAGGATCACGGGAAAACGACTTCGTAGCAAAGTAGGAAAATGAAAGAGAGTTACAGACTGACCGTGTTTAATGTTCAGCCACTGCGAAACTTTGCTTTAACTCCTGCTGAAATGCCTTAATGTCAATGGTATCAATGCATACAGGACATTGCACACAGTGCCACAGCAAATACAAAGATGGCTCACAGATACTTTAGGCAGACGCCACACAAGAGTATGTTGACCAGCCCGGTTTGGTCGCATGTGGCATGTGTTCCTGCTGTTTCCACGACCGTCTATTTAGATTAAAGTGGAAGTCAAATGTTGCCCCTTTTTCCAACACAAGGCACGACACATTGCACCTTCACGATTCCCACAACACGGCCTTCACATGCCTTGATTTTAAAGCAAATCATATGGTCGAAACAAGCATCAAAAACAACGTGGACAATGATTCATTCAGTTGATACCTGTAACGGAGTTAAAAATGTGTAGACATAATTATTAGTTATAAATTATGATTTCTAATAGGTTGTGAATTTTATTTTTATGACACAATCAGATTAACTCAGGACTGTTTCCACTCGGACTTTAATACAGCGACACCATTGTTTGGTTTCCATGGTAGCGCGTTTCCATGGTAGCGCGTCTCTTTAGCAGCGTCTGAGAGGGTGAGGAAGATAGGCACAAGAATCGACAACTCTACCCTCTGCTCACCCCTTTACAGGGTCCAGCCCCTGGGTCCAGCCCCCGGGTCCAGCCCCCGGGTCCAGCCCACACATCAAGGATGGTGCTACAGGCCGCAAAGGCATTGCACTTAGAACTACAATAAGCATGTTAATGTTAATCTAATACAGCTCCGGCGATCCACTAGCACCCCCCCCCCCCCTCCTCTGATGCTGTCCTCGAATGCAGAGAAATATATCATGACTTTCTTAACTCTGTCGGTCTCCATGCTCAGAGAGGTTTCCCAGCTGTTGCTTTGAATTAAAATGCCTGCGTTAGTGCCACTGCTGTACAGTAGAGCTGGCACCAGAGAACCACAGCCAAATATCTGCTTGATCTTTAAAAATAATGTCTGCTCGTTTACAGCACTAGCAGCTGGGAAACATCTGAGCGTCTGGCCGGAAACATTCGTGTTATTTGACTTTTTTATTGTGAAACAAACATTCCTGGGTACTTAGTTAGAAATACACATCCTAAAAACGAAGGATTGTGTAAATAAACTGTTTTCTGCGTGTCTGTCTTCCTCTCTCTAACGATTGACTACTTCCCTCTCACTGTTTAGCTTTGTGTGTTTTTTCCCTCCCATCCTTCCTCTCCATTTTTACTGTCCAACCATTAGTCGCCCTTTACTCCCCCCTCTCTCAGTTTGGCTTTATCTCCATCGTGCTCTGTCTGCTGATGGATGACTCAGGGTGAGGGCCAGTGACTTCAGCTGGACAGAAAACAACTGGCTACACACACACACACACACACACACACACACACACACACACACACACACACACACACACACACACACACACACACACACACACACACACACACCACACACACACACACACACACACACACACACCACACACACACACACACACACACACACACACACACACACACACACACACACACACACACACACACACACACACACACACACACACACACACAAAACACAGACACACACAGACACAGTGACAGATTGGCCCTTGGGTGGTCCTGAGTTATCTGAATGATTGACAGATGCTTTAGATTTAAACCAAACACAGATTGACTGAGACGTGGAGACACACACACACACACACACACACACACACACACACACACACACACACACACACACACACACACACACACACACACACACACACACACACACACACACACACACACACACACACACACACACACACACACACACACACACACACACACACACACCACACACACACACACACACACACACACACACACACACACACACACACACACACACACACACACACACACACACACACACACACACACACACACACACACACACACACACACACACTGTGTTAATTGTCATGAGTTACATTAAACTTTATAATTTAAGAGATTATTTTGTTACATTACATCTGAAGCCCAAGAAGCCCACATATCTGCAGTGTGTGCATTGTTACTGAACTGTTTCATACAAAATAAAAAATGTATGTATTGCTCAACAGCAGGCTGACGTCCTGAGTCCTTCACCTGGTGTTTCTGACAGCTGTGTGTGTGTGTGTGTGTGTGTGAGATATAGTGTGTGTGTGTGTGTGTGTGTCATGCACATTCAGTCCCTTATATACGGTCATCGTAATGCTGATTATGTAACTAGGTCATTGCAAGTTGAAGATGGTAAACACACACACACACACACACACACACACACACACACACACACACACACACACACACACACACACACACACACACACACACACACACACACACACACACCACACACACACACACACACACACACACACACACACACACACACACACACACACACACACACACACACACACACACACACACACACACACACACACACACACACACACACACACACACACACAACTGATGCAGATACTCTCTATAGAATCAATTTGGTCTGACTGCCACTTCTCATAACACATCAGTTTCCATGTGATTGAATCGGCAGCCGAGTCTGATCAGATGCTCTTTAAATTCTCCCCACACACACACACACACACACACACACACACACACACACACACACACACACACACACACACACACACACACACACACACACACACACACACACACACACACACACACACACACACACACACACACACACACACACACACACGCACACACACGCACACACACACACACACACACACACGACTTACGGTTTATTGGGGAAATCCATTATATATCCACCAAATTCTGCACAAAGTTCATGTCCTCAAATAAACCAATACTGCGTTTTTATTGTTTAGGAAAAAGCAATATTGCCCTCCCCATAGACGTATACGGTGCGTTATTATCTTGACACCACGCCAAACCAACAATATATTTGATAAAATCTTTAAGGATGATGCCTGAATTGCAATGTGGTCCTCATGTCCCAAAAGCCAATGTTAGGTGACGAGTAGACATGCTTTTAAAAACCTTTTTTTACGAGTGTAACTTTTTCCATATCCAAACTCTCTGGAATGCTTTGGTCTCCAGACATCTGGTCTTCAGGACCAAAGTCATGTAGCTGCACTCACTGTAAGGGAGCAGTTACTATACATGGAAAGTTGCAGGGACAATCGTCACAGCTTTTAATTCCAATTTACATTTCCAGCATTTCAGAAAAAGTGTTAGTGACACTTACGCAGTACAACTTGGTCAGATTATGTGGACATATTCTGCTTGCAGGTCTCAGACTTAAACACCGTTTTACTTTAATTATCACTTTTGAAAATAGTTTGCCTCTTTTTCAGTGTCAGACCTTTTAACAAAGTGTTCATTTACAATGATGACTGCGTGCCAAATGAATCAAAGTACACACAAGACCAACTGTTCTCCTAACTTACCGTATGATTGGTTGCTGATAAGTATTTCAAACGGCTGTCAGGCAGGAAATTATCTATGTTATCTTAACTGATTTAGCTTCCTTAATCTACTCCAGGAACAAATCAATTCACAGATTATCGAGGAAATATTTTTTCATTTGTTCTCCTGAAGAGAAAAAAGCAAATCCAACTGTAAAACAAAATAAACTCCACTCAAGCTTCTCAGAAACAAAACAAAATCAGCAAAAAATGATGTAAATAAGATAATCTTAATGAAAGAGAAAAACAAGAAGAACCAAAACCCATCTTAAAAACAAGTCAGGATCTTTTTAGTGACATTTTAGGTGTTATAAACCGTGTGGAAATGAAGTAAATTACAAGTCTGTGAAAGATGCAGCTCTCTGATCTTCAGCATCAAAGTTGAACGTGTTTCATTCCCATGCACCGCCCGACCTCCACACCCTCACTTTGGCTCACCACATAAATGACACACTCACTCCAGCAGAATCTGCATTACAGGCTTAGCTGGGTGGCACGAGAGTCGCCCTAAAACCTAGTAATAAGCTAACATTTGAGCACTTCCTGTTCCCTCGTCTTGATGTTTTTTTGGACGTGCTTTGGGTTAGCAGCCTGAAATAAGGTCCACAAGCTGAAGATATTTTAACTTTTTGTTCTACAACATTAAAATCATCAGAAAATACCCCACTGCGGATTTAAAAACAGGGTTTGCTCACAATTGTCTAAATGAGACGACTGCATGTCATCACGCCGAATATTAGCCACCTTTAGCTTAGCGGTGGTGACGTGAAGTCATGTGACCGTGCTGTAGTTCCTTTATAGCCCAACATTAGCCGCCTTTAGCTTAGCGGTGGTGACGTGAAGTCATGTGACCGTGCTGTAGTTCCTTTATAGCCCAACATTAGCCACCTTTAGCTTAGCGGTGGTGACGTGAAGTCATGTGACCGTGCTGTAGTTCCTTTATAGCCCAACATTAGCCTCCTTTAGCTTAGCGGTGGTGACGTGAAGTCATGTGACCGTGCTGTAGTTCCTTTATAGCCCAACATTAGCCACCTTTAGCTTAGCGGTGGGGACGTGAAGTCATGTGACCGTGCTGTAGTTCCTTTATAGCCCAACATTAGCCGCCTTTAGCTTAGCGGTGGTGACGTGAAGTCATGTGACCGTGCTGTAGTTCCTTTATAGCCCAACATTAGCCACCTTTAGCTTAGCGGTGGTGACGTGAAGTCATGTGACCGTGCTGTAGTTCCTTTATAGCCCAACATTAGCCGCCTTTAGCTTAGCGGTGGTGACGTGAAGTCATGTGACCGTGCTGTAGTTCCTTTATAGCCCAACATTAGCCACCTTTAGCTTAGCGGTGGTGACGTGAAGTCATGTGACCGTGCTGTAGTTCCTTTATAGCCCAACATTAGCCGCCTTTAGCTTAGCGGTGGTGACGTGAAGTCATGTGACCGTGCTGTAGTTCCTTTATAACCAAACATTAGCCACCTTTAGCTTAGCGGTGGTGACGTGAAGACATGTGACCGTTCTGTAGTTCCTTTATAGCCCAACATTAGCCTCCTTTAGCTTAGCGGTGGTGACGTGAAGTCATGTGACTGTGCTGTAGTTCCTTTATAGCCCAACATTAGCCACCTTTAGCTTAGCGGTGGTGACCTTTGAGTTCAACAAAATCGAGTAGTTTTGTTTCCACTGATGTGCTATCATTTATCTTACAATATCTTACTAATATTGGCAGCAGCTTGACATGTCCATGATTGGATGCATCAATGGACAGAGACACACATTCCACCTGGTCGGTCCTGTGTTACCAAGGTAGTTGCCATGGTGCTGCTAACACGTTACTCACTATGGCATCACATGTAGTCCTAGCACATCTACATTTAGATTCATAACGCTTCCTTGGCAGTTGTGCTGTGCAATCCATAGATCTGAAACTATGATTGTGTGGTATGCAAAGACACCTTCCTGCACAGCTAGGTTCTTCCTGGGAAGGGTCTACCTTCTTGAAGAATGTGGTGACAGAGGGCAATGAGAGAGGCTTTATGCCTTGTTGTCTGTTGATGTTCTGTTACTGCTGTTCTTCATCCACTGGCAACTGAACATTTTGAATTACAAACGGTATCGTCTTGACCACCTGGGCGTATGAAGGAACATTCTTTCATCAAGGGACATTTTCGTTTCTTGGAAAGAGCCATTGCACATTTTCTTTCGAAGAATCTACGAAACAAATTATCTAAAGACATACTAACTATGGATGGCATTAATTTGGCCTCCAGTGAGACTGTAAGGAATCTTGGTGTTATATTTGATCAGGATTTATCCTTTAACGCCCACATAAAATCAATTTCAAGGACCGCCTACTTCCATCTACGTAACATTGCAAAAATCAGGCATATCTTGCCTCAAAACGATGCAGAGAAACTAGTCCATGCATTTGTTACTTCTAGGCTGGATTATTGTAACTCTTTACTATCAGGGAGTACCAAGAAGTCAATCAAGTCGCTTCAGCTGATTCAAAATGCTGCGGCTCGTGTACTAACCAGAGTTAGGAAAAGGGACCACATTACTCCTGTTCTGGCTGCCTTACACTGGCTCCCTATAGAACACAGGATAGAATTTAAAGTTCTTCTTCTCGCCTACAAAGCCCTTAATGGGCAGGCACCATCTTACGTTAAAGAACTCATTATACCCTACTGTCCTACGAGGGCATTGCGTTCCAAGAATGCAGGGTTGTTGGTTGTTCCTAGAGTCTCTAAAAGTACAATGGGAGCCAGAGCCTTTTCTTATCAAGCTCCACATTTGTGGAATCAGCTTCCAGTTTGTGTTCGGGCGGCAGACACCCTATCCGTTTTTAAGAGTGCGCTTAAGACCTTCCTTTTTGATAAAGCTTATAGTTAGGGCTGATTAGATTCAGCCCCTAGTTTTGCTGATATAGGCTTAGTTTGTCGGGGGACATCTTACTTCTTCCTTCTCTCTGTCTGTACCTGTGTACTCTCATGTTCCGATTAACCCAGCTTCCCCACATGTCTTTCTTTTTGGTGTCTATATACGCCGGGATCCGGAGTCATGGATGATCCTGCGGTCCTGTGTCCTGGATCGCGAGCGCTGGATCTTGAGTCGTGGCTGTGGTCCTGGATCATCGGTCCTGGATGGATATCCTCGTGGATTCATCTTCCTACACATGCATTTCCAAACATCTGGACTACCTATGTTGCAAATGTATTATCTTTTCAATTTACACACGGCATCTATTGCACGTCTGTCCGTCCTGGGAGAGGGATCCCTCCTCTGTTGCTCTCCCTGAGGTTTCTCCCATGTTCCCTTTAAACTGTGGGTTTTCTCTGGAAGTGTTTCCTTGTACGATGTGAGGGTCTAAGGACAGAGGGTCTAAGGACAGAGGGTCTAAGGACAGAGGGTCTGAGGACAGAGGGTCTAAGGACAGAGGGTCTGAGGACAGAGGGTCTAAGGACAGAGGGTGTCGTATTGTCATACTGATATTCTGTACACACTGTGAAGACCACTGAGACAAATGTAACATTTGTGATATTGGGCTATATAAATAAACATTGATTGATTGATTGATTGATTGATTGATTGATTGATTCTTCTGATCTTTGTCACTATCCTTGTATACTCTTCGTACTCTGTTAACTTTTTCTTCCCCTCCAAACGTTCTCCCTTTTCTTAACTTGTCTTCTCTTTCTCACTATTGTACAATCTCTTTGCTTCTGGGTTTTCCCTTCTCATCCTGTTCTTCCTCTCTGATATTTAAAAATAGATAGTACATTATTAGATACACTTGGGTTAACAGTCACATTGTTTTCGTCAATGTATAAATTGATAGGCTCTGCAATTATATAATTACCATTATACTTCTATCCTTTCACATATCTTCTTCTTACGGCCCCTACACACGGCGGCGTGCGTTGCCGCTTCCACGCTTCTGCCCATTCACTTTGAATGGGGTGACGTCACGATTCGCCGAACTGCATTGTGGGAGCAAAGCGTAGCTTCTCTCGAGGTGCTCGCTGCAAAAGTAGAGCAGTGTTCTACTTTTGCCGCCTCGACGGAGGCGTCAGCCAATCAAATCCCTCGTATGTAAATATGACAGTACAAGCAGTAGCCAATCAAACCGGGTGTATGTTGGGAGAGCCAGACCGCAGTTATTTCCCATATGTCAACAAAAGGAGGAGAAAATGATCGTGGCGGTAGGGAATCACCCGGTACTCTGTGACCAGTCCCTCTGTACATACAGGGATACAAACCGGAGGAGCCAGGCATGGGGGAGATGGCAGAGACAGTGGGGGAAACGGGTAGGTTTTCGCTTGTTTGAGGAGTTTATATCCAGTGTACTTCGTTTGAATGGACAGCTAGCAAGCATAGACAGTATATTTAGCCAGCATGGATGTAGCATGAATGCTTTGCTTTGTATGTCCGGGGCGGGACATTCATGTGGTTGGTTGTTGGTCGGGCTGCTCGCGTTGACTCCCCAAGCTCAAGACACGCCCACCGCCAAGCTGCAACGCACGCCGCCGTGTGTAGGGGCCGTTACTCTCCACGCTACCTGTAAGGATAAGCTAAACTAAATCTTCTGACTGAATTATATTTATTTTATGAAATGATCAAACCAAGGCCTGAATACTGGCCTTTTATATGGAAGTGATTCATATAAAAAACATTTTAAATATTGGATACAGTACTATCAAGCCGACTACACGAAATGGACAGGCACAGATCAATTTGATCAAAGATGCTCCAAAGTAGGGTACAAGTTTCCAAAACCCAGTGAAGTAGCACAATGCAGAATTCCTACAATTAAGCGGGACAGTGAAGGGTGTGTTAGGGCGATCAAGAAAAGAGAGCGAGCGGCGCAGTTAAGAATGAGAGGCAGTTTCTCAATCTCGAGGATACTGGCTTCCAAGCCAATATTTCAAGGATGCTACGTCATCGAGTGCCGCCCAAGGACTGTTCCAATCTCCAGCATACTTGGAATTCCACCGAGGCCGCGTCCTTGGTTTGGGGGAGATTACGAGGCTGCACATGGGTAGACTTCGCGTCCTTAAAATCCCCACAATGCTTTGCGCACGGACCAATTTCAAAAACAAGTTCATAATTAGATAGACATTGTGAGGTATTTATTTTCGGTACAGTTTATGTTGAAACGAGAGAGTGGCACACTTGTTAGCCTGTTCCATTCTTCTTCATTTTCCGAAGCAGTGGCTTGGAAGCATACTTGCTTCGTCTCTGAAGGAAGTGCGCGACTACCAAGCCAGCATCCTCGAGATTGAGAAACGGCCAGAGAGTTTACGGAGCAGATAAAGAGAAACAGGAAGACAAAAGTAGAAGAAGAATGAGCAGTATACTCTGTTTACCCAGTGTTTCCTGACATGAAACGTTTTATTTCACCTTGCTATGTGATTTTAACGTATATTAAAAAACGGGGACATTTCCGGGGACAGTTTCAACCGGGGACAGGCCAATAAAAACGGGGACTGTCCCCGGAAATCGGGGACGTCTGGTCACCCTACTTTATAGCCAAACATTAGCCGCCTTTAGCTTAGCGGTGGTTGCGTGAAGTCATGTGACCGTGCTGTAGTTCCTTTATAGTCCAACATTAGCCACCTTTAGCTTAGCGGTGGTGGCGGGAAGTCATGTGACCGTGCTGTAGTTCCTTTATAGCCCAACATTAGCCACCTTTAGCTTAGCGGTGGTGGCGGGAAGTCATGTGACCGTGCTGTAGTTCCTTTATAGCCCAACATTAGCCGCCTTTAGCTTAGCGGTGGTTGCGTGAAGTCATGTGACCGTGTAGTTCCTTTATAGTCCAACATTAGCCACCTTTAGCTTAGCGGTGGTGGCGGGAAGTCATGTGACCGTGCTGTAGTTCCTTTATAGCCCAACATTAGCCACCTTTAGCTTAGCGGTGGTTGCGTGAAGTCATGTGACCGTGCTGTAGTTCCTTTATAGCCCAACATTAGCCACCTTTAGCTTAGCGGTGGTGGCGTGAAGTCATATGACCGTGCTGTAGTTCCTCTATAGCCCAACATTAGCCGCCTTTATCTTAGCGGTGGTGGCGTGAAGTCATGTGACCGTGCTGTAGTTCCTTTATAGCCCAACATTAGCCACCTTTAGCTTAGCGGTGGTTGCGTGAAGTCATGTGACCGTGCTGTAGTTCCTTTATAGTCCAACATTAGCCGCCTTTAGCTTAGCGGTGGTGACGTGAAGTCATGTGACCGTGCTGTAATTCCTCTATAGCCCAACATTAGCCGCCTTTATCTTAGCGGTGGTTGTGTGAAGTCATGTGACCGTGCTGTAGTTCCTCTATAGCCCAACATTAGCCGCCTTTAGCTTAGCGGTGGTGGCGTGAAGTCATGTGACTGTGCTGTAGTTTCTTTATAGCCCAACATTAGCCACCTTTAGCTTAGCGGTGGTGGCGTGAAGTCATGTGACCGTACATTAGCCACCTTTAGCTTAGCGGTGGTGATGTGAAGTCATGTGACCGTGCTGTAGTTCGTTTTCTACATAAAGTGGTATAAATAGATGGATGTAGATGCTGAACAAGATGTGTAAGTGTCATAAACGTGTTTGCCAAATATCTTATTTTCTGCAATATTCCAAGATCCAATACAAAAATCCGTTTGGCTTTTTGTCCAGAGCCCTTGTCATACAATAATACGTCATCACTGCACCACCCCTATCCTAGAGGGACTGCTCATGTCCAAAAATGACCCATGTGTCATTGCTCATAATTATCCCAGCTTCAGTTGTATACTCTCTGTGCATGTAAAGCAGGAGTCTTTTGTTCAAGGTGAATTCCTCCACTGAGAAATAGTTGTCCTACCAGGTTTCAGAAGGGATTTAGGGCCAAGGCGAAGTTTAGTCTATTCAGTGGTAGCGCTGGATTTACACACATCACTGCGCTGAGAGTAAAGCGGTGAGGAGGAGGAGGAGGAGGAGGAGGAGAGGTTTGGAGGTTTTCAAATGTCAAGTCCAGAGAGATTAACAAGCTAGTGAGCGAGCTCTGCCTCCTCTCTCTTAAGGACACACTGTCTGCCTCTCTCCTTCCTCTCTTCACGCTGTAACATCCTTCCTGACTCTCGCACTTTCTTTTTCTTTTATACACTCGCTCCCTCTCCAGCCAGCATATTTTAATACTCATACAGCGTGGGGATTTGGAGAATGAGAAGCAGAGGAAAAAAGTCTGAATACATTTCAGAAAAAGGGGGTGAGTGGTGGGAACAGAAACATGGTCTCTCATTGTAATGCATGGAAAGCCTGGCTGATGAGAGGAGGGAGGAGAGACAGAGGAGAAGCAGCAGAATGATAATCGATTGATAGAAATAATCAAATAAAGCAGTGCCCGTGGGTCGTGTAAGTACAATGGGAGCAATACGCTGCGTTAAAGGATGGATTTGAGATATTTTTTGTCTCGAGCGAGGGATCTGTGAAGTACAGAGCAGGAGAAGTAATAAAGAAACTGGATTACATTATTTAATGGAGCAACAATGATCCCATCATACTAAACCTCAATTAGTACCTCGATGGAGGCTTAATGGGAGGGCAGCCGGGAAATCAAATCATTCTGTGTGTGTAGTGTTTAATGTTTCTCATCCACAGCGCCATTATCATTAAGATTATTTTTGACATGTTTAATTTTTACAACTGGAATGAGACAAGACTGAAAACATAATAACAAGGGAGATGTGTAATGGTGGTATTTATATTTCATACTCTTTCTGGATATTTGACCCATCCAATTTTTTATTAAAATGTGGCATTTTCTTACTTTTTATCTTAATCATTTTTCTGCCAGTGAATTTAAAATGTATTGATGGATGACTGTTCTCATTTCCAATAATCTCTATTCTCACAGGACAGAGTTTCAGCATTTTATTATCGACTTTAAAGAGTGCTTTCTGACAAAAAATTATAATCTAATCAGTGTTTATGCCTTACTATATGTTTCAATACTATGGATGTTTATTACCTGCTGCTTCTCTGATACAATAAGCATTTTGCATTCTTATTTTCAACATAATGGTAAATATTTTGCACTTTATCGTTGCTTGTTTTGTGCAAATTGACGCAATAACCACTTGCATTGTTTCCAGGAAACCCATTCCCATTTCCACCGGCAAGAATGCGAGCTCTTAATGGACTCAGAGTTTCAGCGTTTTTTATTATCTGTATTCACTCTCTAGTAGATTATGTGTTTTCTATTACAACATCTTTGCATGACTAGTAATGGGGGTGGTGTGTTGAAGTGGCATTTTAAGCCTTGCTGTAGGTGTCAGTAATCTGGGGGTTTATTCCCAGCTTTACTTGATGCTGTTACTGACTGGCGTTTTGCATCAAATTGGATTCAGAGGACATGAGGGAGCCAGGGAGGATTATAATTGAGGACTCGACATAATCAGGAAAGCTGTACGAGGCCAGAAAAAGTCAATGTGGATAGTTATTGTAAATTGTAATCCCTGTAATGATGCTGTGAAATGTCCTTTTTGTTGATCTGTTTATGTTTTTATGTTTCATGTGGAACCTACTCGAGCAGGTCTGCCTTGAAAAAGAGATGAATGATCTCAATGGGATACAGCTGGGTAAATAAAGGTTTGAAATGAAATGAACCTCAGGGAGGAAATCTTGCCAAAACTCGAATATAAGACGATGCAGAAGACGACAATGAGAAGACGACGATGTGACGAATTTGAACACGTACAAAATGGCTGTTATCATTATTTTCCAATAAAAAAAAAAAAATTAGTCTTCAAAAAGAGGGGTCGTCTTATAATCGGGGTCGTCTTATAATCGGGTCAATACGGTACTTAAAGTTCTGCCCTCCACTGGAAGAGGAGTCAAATGAGGGCTTTTGAAATATCGAAGCTAAGATACGCTGAGCGAGCAGCCAGGGTCCCGATCCTCGCTTCCTTAACTCTCGTCTCTATTGTGTCTTTTTAACTGACTAAAGAGATATTGTCAACACAGAAATGTTAAGTACAGCAACGTTTATGATAAACAATGTAGTGTTTAGGTCGCCAGCATTTAGGAACTGCGTGTTTGGCAATTTCCGTAGTTAGCATAGGTTGCGGCAGTTAGCGTGATTGCCTTTAAGGACGATATTTCAACGATGTTGGAGGCATTTTTGTAGTTTGGTAACTACAGTGTAGTGTAGAGTGTAATGGTTCGGTCATAATGTCAATGTTCTGCAGTGTTTTGATCATTTGTTGATACATTTCCTTAAGTTTATAGCGGGACAAAAGTTATTTAAATGTTTTCAAACACATAATCTGTCCAATCCAATCGATGCCTAAAGCTTCAGAATCCCACAGTGTTAACATATGACCACTTTCTGGCCATATTGGATTCTGAAAACGTCAGAAATGGATATGAGACTAATAATAACCATGACTCTACATCGGGATAAGACACATATTTGGACAGACATATTTTCCAATATGAGCCAAGATGAAATTTGGAACAGAAACTATGAAAAGTAAAGAACAAGCTTCTTGGCTTTACTGAGGAAGAAGCACACAAAGAGTGCAGTTATGAATGATGAATTATTCAGTTCAAACACACGGCTAATGTATATATAATATATATCCTTTATTTCATCAGGTAAAAGACTCATTGAGATTACAATCTCTTTTCCAAGAGCGACCTGGCCATATAAAACACAGACATGACAGGCAGACAAATACAGCTGTAAAACACAAATAAAATGGCACATTAGCCAGTCAATGTGCGAAGTAAAACAAACTATTAAAATCATTAAAAACTGGCAAAATAGGAACGATAAAAACGATTTCAGGATATACGAGCACTCACATCTACCAATGGTGTCGTGTTCTCTGTCCTTTAAGATGGACCTGAATTCCCCCATGGTGATTACATCTGAGAGTTTCAGCTCCTTCTGTTCCAAGCTGTGGGGGCAGCATATCTAAAAGCTGTTTTACCCAGTTGTGTTCTCACTGTAGGGCAGTGTCGTAGCGTCGGTGTCATTTAATATATATATATTTTTTAATTATTTAATTATTAATATAAAAAAATGTATTCACCCATTGAGAATATCCAATAATTCAAAGTGAAATTCAAGTGAACAAATATCGAGTTTAATTAATGTTGTAGGCCGATGTGTTTTGTCCTCTGAACCGAACTCATTTACGGTAAAAACTGATTGTTGGTTCCGGCGCGCGCCATAATAACGTGAGAGAGGCAGAGAGCTGCCTGCAAGATCAATGATGGCTCAAAGTTCACTAATGAACTTTTAAAGCCAGACTCCAAGAAGAGCCCCCACTGCCCTCATCTAGCATCATTTTCTGATAACGATGAAATAGCCCCGTCTCCCTCTCCCCACCTCTCCTGCTGCTGCTGGGCTGTCAGAAGAAAACAAATGTTAAAGGAAACTCTGCCGCACGGTTCCCTCGTCCCTTGGAAGAGGCGGAGAGGTGGGTGTTTTTCATCTGCTGGTGGACAGTCCGGAGAGATGTACACAGGGTTGGGTTGTAACGGAATACATGTAACGGCGTTACGTAATCAGAATACAAAAATCAAATGTATTCAGCTGGCGTTACATTTGAAAAACGAGTAATCCGAGTACAGTTACTTTCGTAAACCTGAAGTGAATACATTTTGGAATACTTATTGGAATTATTGGTGGAAAAGTTTCCTCACAAAATGTAATATTCATTACCAGCAGAACTGTGTGCACACTGCAAGGCGCTGCAGCATGTCTGTGAGCGAGAGAGATGCAGTGTGTCTGTGAGGCCCCGCCCCCGCACGCAGATGAGAGAGAGAGAGATGCAGCGTGTCTGTGAGGCCCCGCCCCCGCACGCAGATGAGAGAGAGAGAGATGCAGCGTGTCTGTGAGGCCCCGTCCCCGCACGCAGATGAGAGAGAGAGAGATGCAGCGTGTCTGTGAGGCCCCGCCCCCGCACGCAGATGAGAGAGAGAGAGATGCAGCGTGTCTGTGAGGCCCCGCCCCCGCACGCAGATGAGAGAGAGAGAGATGCAGCGTGTCTGTGAGGCCCCGCCCCCGCACGCAGATGAGAGAGAGAGAGATGCAGCGTGTCTGTGAGGCCCCGCCCCCGCACGCAGATGAGAGAGAGAGAGATGCAGTGTGTCTGTGAGGCCCCGCCCCCGCACGCAGATGAGAGAGAGAGAGATGCAGTGTGTCTGTGAGGCCCCGCCCCCGCACGCAGATGAGAGAGAGAGATGCAGCGTGTCTGTGAGGCCCCGCCCCCGCACGCAGATGAGAGAGATCTCTTTTAAAATATATTGAAAGTTAGAAACGGAGATGGTTAGATAAAATGTGCAAGATAACGTTTATGTAGCATTTCTTTATTGTCGAAATTATGACATTTATGACGGGATCAAATCAAAGTGAATGGCCTGTGTAAGGAAATATTTGTATGTATTCATGTTAGTAAACTATGAAGAAGCTTAAAAGGGGAAAATGATTTGTGTAGAAAACTGAGCTGGTTTTGGGCCTGTTAACATGTGGTTTTTTGAGGACAAAGGAAGAAGGGGGGAAGGTGAGGAGTTAACATAGAGTCATCTCCGATCCCTGTGATAATGAAGCTGAGCCACTGTGATTGGGAAACTTAAGATGTGAGGTGTTGATGATATTTGGGCAGCCAATCACGGAGGTCTGGAAGGGAGACGCAGATAACTCCTCCTCTTGTAAGCGAGGTATTTAGACAGGAAGCACGCTGTGTGCTCCCTCTCTTTCCTCTGGCTGGCTGGCTCACGTGAGTATCAGGTAAATGTGGGATCTGTATTTATTTTGTACTGTATTTGATTGTATTGCATTGTCTTATTACCATTAAAGTAGATTATTGTTATCGGTTAATTGTATGCTCTGGATTCCTTCCTGTAATATAACCAGCTTGTTTAGGGACGCGCGGAGATTTGAAAAAGCGGACTAGTTGTCCACTCAAATCTCCATCACCTGCTGCTGCTGAAGGCATCATGGGGCAAGTGACTGGAACATTTTTAAAAGTGATTACATCGTTTCAGATAATAATAATAATAATAATAATAATGATAATTCATTCTATTTAGGGGCGCCTTTCAAAGCACCCAAGGACACCTTACAATTCATAACATATTTTAAGACAGTAGGCTACAAAGAATGCAGTCCGGGTGATGTTTTGTATGTGGGTGCAGAATGACACCAAGATGTTGTTTGTGCTCTTGATAAGCCATTAAAACATTAAAATACGTGTCTCCTGTTTACCAAAACACACCCATCTGTTATGGAAAAAGAAAGTATTCCAAAAGTATTCTAAAAGTAATCTGCCACCGGTACCGGCGGGGATTGTTGTTAGCTTCTGTTGCGCAGAAGAAAAATCTGGCCCACCCTATTTTTTACAGGCCCACCCTAAAGTACATTGCTGCCTACGCTACTGCTGGAGGGACCAGCATCTGAATAACATCTTGGGAGCGCAGGCCATACAGACGTTCTCTTTGACACATATATGTGCAAATGTAGGAGGGAACCAACCCAAGCAGAGATTTATAAATAAAAGCCAACCAATGGGAAAGTCTTTGAGCAGATATGAATGAACATGATTAATATTAGAGCTGCATTGTTATTACTGCAATGTTTCTACAGCAGCTTCAGATCAGCTGACATACATACATTTTGAATCAGAAAGGCTGACACGTACGAGGAATCTGACTTGATGTGGTGCATACATAAAAGTGAAACAACAATTTAAAACACAGTTAGAGAACTAGAAATATATAAAAAATAATAACAAATATAGTAAAATATAGCAGTAGTTACATAGAAATGGAATGGAATAAAAAGTTGTACATTGTGTGCATTAATTAGAGTCTATTTAAAAGGTTCCTCACTCCTCTGGAAGCCTCCTCTCTCCTTGCTACCTATCTCCTCTGAGATGAAATGAAGTGATTGCAACTATATGTTACAATAACATCCTCAACGATGGAAGTCAATTGATTCCCGGGATCAGAGGATGGAGGAGAGAGGTGTGGAAGCTTAATGAGAGGAGAGAGGACCCCCCGCAGTGAAGCTCTCTTCAGCTACACGTTACATGATGCTCAGCTTCAGAGAAACAGACTCAGTAATGAGCCGTATGCAGCTTCCATGACTCGGAATGTGGTTCTCTTTTTCACTTATAAGCATTGCATAGGCGCGTTCACACCGGAGTGCTTTTCCCGTTTAGTTCCGTTAGTACCTCTTATTTTGCGTTCATACCAAAAAGAGTACTTTGTGCGGGGAACTTTTACCCCCTTTTTCAGTGCCTGCTGAGAGGTGGGACTATCCTGGGGAGAAAAAAGTACCCGTTTCTATTGGCTGGGCGAATTGTAAACCACGCCCCGTAAAACTCTGAAAGGTTTTGTGAAGCCGCCATTGAATTTGCTGGCATTAGCATTATTAGCATTAGCATTAGCCCCGCGCAGCAACGGAGAGAGACTAACTTATGGCAACACAAAAGAAAACATGGCAGCTTCTTCTGAAGCCAGTCCCCAACTCCGAGGACTCCGGGTGGCAGTATACGCCGTGAAGTGGTTTGCGGCCGGCCAGTAAACCCAAAGCAGAAGAAGAAGAATTGACGTCAGCGGCTTCATTTGCCTAATCCACCCCCAGGGAACTTATTCTGATGTGAACGCGATCTGTACTTAGTGCCTGGCACTAAGTACAGCAAAGTACTTGGTGTGAAAGCGGCTAGTGTGGCAAGCATTAAACAAATCATAGGAAAGGTGACAATTATTCAAAATTCATTATGCAGCAGTTAATGCGTTATGAAGGGTGACGTATTAGACCGTCTATTCGACATATTGTTGCAGAATTATTCTGGTAATTTGCAAAAATACTGATATCAATACATCAGTAAAATGTTCATCATTTGCTTTCTGCCACGTCTAGTGACTGCATCGTTGTACAACTTTGTTATGGTTATTCTAACAGAAACAACTCTGTATAAACGTCATTATTGAGTATACAGTCGGTTTCGCCAAGATGCACCCCAGAGCCACAGGAAGTCAAAATGCTTGAACTTCACTGCAATCAATCAATCAATCAATCAATCAATCAATCAATCAATCAATCAATCAATCAATCAATCAATCAATGTTTATTTATATAGCCCAATATCACAAACGTTACATTTGTCTCAGTGGTCTTCACAGTGTGTACAGAATATCAGTATGACAATACGACACCCTCTGTCCTTAGACCCTCTGTCCTTAGACCCTCTGTCCTCAGACCCTCTGTCCTCAGATCCTCTTTCCTTAGACCCTCTGTCCTTAGACCCTCTATCTTTAGACCCTCTGTCCTTAGACCCTCTGTCCTTAGACCCTCTGTCCTTAGACCCTCTGTCCTCAGACCCTCTGTCCTTAGACCCTCTGTCCTTAGACCCTCTGTCCTCAGACCCTTTGTCCTTAGACCCTCTATCCTTAGACCCTCTGTCCTTAGATCCTCTGTCCTTAGACCCTCTGTCCTTAGACCCTCTGTCTTTAGACCCTCTATCCTTAGACCCTCTGTCCTTAGACCCTCTGTCCTTAGACCCTCTGTCCTTAGACCCTCTATCTTTAGACCCTCTGTCCTTAGACCCTCTGTCCTTAGACCCTCTGTCCTCAGACCCTCTGTCCTTAGACCATCTGTCCTTAGACCCTCTGTCCTCAGACCCTTTGTCCTTAGACCCTCTATCCTTAGACCCTCTGTCCTTAGACCCTCTATCCTTAGACCCTCTGTCCTTAGACCCTCTGTCCTTAGACCCTCACATCGTAAAGGAAACACTTCCAGAGAAAACCCACAGTTTAAAGGAACATGGGAGAAACCTCAGGGAGAGCAGCAGAGGAGGGATCCCTCTCCCAGGACGGACAGACGTGCAATAGATGCCGTGTGTAAATCAAAGAGATAATACATTTACAACATAGGTAGACCACTTATGTTTAAATTTAATTTCCATAATTCTTTCACGTCCTCCAAATATTTTGCACATTTGCATTTGTATCCACCTCCATAACAACACTGCAAATATTTGATTTAATTGTATTAGCCAAGTACTTTGCAATAGTATAGCGCAAGTAGTTTGTTGGTAAATACAGATTTCATGTAAATATTTTTTTTATATATCTTAACATATAATAGTTTCAATTACATTCCTCGTATGTGTTATACTTGGCAAAACACCTTTTTTCTGATTCTGATTTTATTGGACATATTTAATTTTGTACGTTTTATATATTATTTTATTTGAACATACACTTGTGTATATATTGTATTTTATTCATCAACACATATAAATACATGTATTCTAGCATTTAGATACAATTGCATTTCGCTGCGACCCTTTTCCATCTAATGCATACAATCCTTTAGTTCCTGACCAATGGCGTGTGTTTGTTTGCATGCCAGCGTGTGATTGGTCAGCGTGTGATTGGTCAGCGTGTGATTGGTCAGCGTGTGATTGGCCAGCGTGTGATTGGTCAGCGTGTGATTGGTCAGCGTGTGATTGGCCAGCGTGTGATTGGTCAGCGTGTGATTGGTCAGCGTGTGATTGGTCAGCGTGTGATTGGTCAGCGTGTGATTGGTCAGCGTGTGATTGGCCAGCGTGTGATTGGTCAGCGTGTGATTGGTCAGCGTGTGATAGCAGGAGCTCGTCAGTGAGTTTGAGGTCTGCTCTGAAACACCGCTCACACAGCCAGGACAATTAGTGAATAATCCATAACACAACAATGACTGCATGAAAGAGGGAAGCACCAGTGTGTGTGTGTGTGTGTGTGTGTGTGTGTGTGTGAGAGACAGAGAGATAGCATGCTCCCTGGCCCTGAGCTAGAAACAGGAAGTCTATAAAAGAGAGGAGATGAAGTGGCACAGATCCTCTCTCCCTCTTCTTCCCTACCTGAGTGTTGATGTTGCTTCAGAGCGAGATGCTCTCGGGGTTAACTGACTGCACGACATGCGTCCGAGAGCAGGTACAGGCTGCACGATTATTCATCATGATATTAATAATAAGTTAGACAACAGTACAATGCAAACGTGTGTGTGTGTGTGTGTGTGTGTGTGTGTGTGTGTGTGTGTGTGTGTGTGTGTGTGTGTGTGTGTGTGGAAGGAGGAAATGCTATGAGAGGATGTCGCGGTGTGTGAGGAGGATGGGAGTTTGGTTGTAAACATCTTGGGGCAATTTACATTCAGCTGTTTGTATTGCCAGTATCATTAAAGCCTGTGTGTGTGTGTGTGTGTGTGTGTGTGTGTGTGTGTGTGTGTGTGTGTGTGTGTGACAGAGATAGAGCGAGAGACAGCTGCAGATGTTGCAAAACTGCTGAATCACCAATTCAAGAACATGCACACGCACACACACACACACACACACACACACACACACACACACACACACACACACACACACACACACACGTGCTTTATTTCATGCTTTTATCTGACACACACACACACACACACACACACACACACACACACACACACACCCACACACACACACACACACACACACACACACACACACACACCACACACACACACACACACCACACACACACACACACACACACACACACACACACACACACACACACACACGTTCCTGGAGGCATGTTTGAACTCTCCTCCCGTCTGGCCTGCTGTCATGTTGAATCTCTGGGAGCAGCAGGTAGAGCGGGCTGTTTGCCACCAGGCTGCCTGCACATCGAAAACACAGGGATACGACATGGAGGAGGAGGGAGGGAGGAGGAGAGGAGAGGAAGACGAAGATACAGAAAGAGGAGGAAGTCTTCTTTTCTTCTTCTTCTTTCTCTTGCTTTTTTTTTTTCTTCTTCTTCTTTTTTCCTTCTCTTCTTCTCCTCTTCTTTTTTCTCTTCGTCCTCCTCTTTTTTTCTTCTCTTCTCTCTATTTTTTTTCTCTTCTTTTTTCCTCCCTCCCTTGGAGGGGAGACTGAAACAGACAGCATGTGTGTGTGTGTGTTTGTGCATGCGTGCGTGTGTTTTGTGTGTGCTGTCTGTCGTCTCCGTGTGTGTGCGTGTGTCTCCGTGTGTGTGCGTGTTTGTGTGTGCTGGCTGTCTGTCTCCGTGTGTGTTGTGTGTGTGTGTGTGTGCGTGTGTGTGTGTGCTGGCTGTCTGTCTCCGTGTGTGTGGTGTGTGTGTGTGCGCGTGTGTGTGCGCGTGTGTGTGTGCGTGTGTCTGTCTCCGTGTGTTGTGTTAGAGAGTGTGTTAGAGAGGAGGTTTCTGATGATCAATCAGCTGCTAATTAGCGATGTTATAATCAAACATGGTTTCTAAAACTAGCCCTAAAAACGTAATGGCTATAAATGCTTTGCGTTGCTCACACACTGCACAGGACACTGCACAGGACACTCAGAGTAAATACAGATGTTCTGCTGTCTCTATGTCACTTTGCACATGTGTTGGATTGATACGTAACGTCAGCACTGACTCAAAGAACATCTTATTACCTGAGACAAGAACCAGTGGAGACACTTGAGCAGTTTAAGAACGTCCTCACGGTCTTTCCTGGAACCGACTGTCTGTCGCCTAAAGCTATCTTAACCCTAATGAGTGATACAATTATTCACTTATTCATTCATGCACCTGATTATTGAGGTCATGGTTGCGAATATGTCCCAGCATGCATTGGGCAAAATACTAAGTAGATCCTAAATGTATGCCAGTTTTTAAAAAGGGATTTAAAAAACTATATTTTACTGTTTTAGCTTTAAAAGGTGCGGCAGGTACGTTTGAGAAACCGGCTCGAGATACACGTGTTGTTATATTCCATGGAATGCTCTTAACATCCCGATAGCAATGAATAACTGAAGTGCTTTGACAAAAATGTCATCTGTGGAAGCCGTGGCGCTGTGAAAAGCACGACCAATAATCTGAGCCGGCTAAAGTAACTGGATGGCCTACCTGCCTGTCAGCCTTCCATCGGGGTACAAATTTATCTCGTGCCCTCATTGGTCATGTGCGCGTTCGTGTGTGTTGGAGGAGGGGCTCTGTGAGGAAGTGCAGATTTTCTCCGGTTGTGTATTTTCAAATTCTAGCGATCTCCGGTTCCTCCAAAATGACCGACCCCACCTTTAAAGCCTCGTTAATTGAGTGGAATTTATGCCGTTAAATGTGTGACAACAGTGATGATCTTTACTGCTTTATTAAAAGCCAATGAGGACAAAACTCCTCTGAACGAGTAACCTGTTTTAACGGGTTGAGTGTATGCAGAACTATTAAGCACCCAGAGTAAAAGATTGAGAACGAATAGAGAGTAAAAAAAGGGGCGACACAAAGAGTGCTGCATCAGCATTCACACAAATAAGAATTAGTGTGTCCTTGTGCTCTCACAGGAACGCCACATAAACCGATTATAGGATAATGCAATTCACATCTCACCATGCCATGCAGACAGGGATCCATTTGTTTCGTGACAGCTAAAATAATGAACAACATTTGACCCTTTCCTTTGAAGAATATATATATATATATATATATATATATATATATATATATATTGGAATCATTTCCTCAAGAACATTGTTTGGTTTCTTCTAAAGGAGGAACATTATTAAATATCTGCCTCATTCTTAACATTTGATTCAATGTCTCGCCTCAGATGTTTGCATAATCCAGGCTCTGACACTGAGAGATGATGTTGTGTTTCCTTTTTTGCAAGGTAGTGAAATCAGAAACTGTGGATTAGACACAGCATGAGCACTCGCACGACATGTGAAATACATCTGTCCCTAAAACACACCTGTTCTCACAGTACATAGTGCTAACTCATTACCTGCTGACTGCGAGTCAGAGGTGGGAAGTAGTGGAGTACAAATACTTTGTTACTGTACTTAAGTACATGTTTCTGGTATCAGTACTTTACTCCAGTACTTATTTTTCTGATGACTTTTTACTTTTACTTCTTACATGTTGTACACAAATACCTGTACTTACTACTTCTTACATGTTGAACCCAAATACCTGTACTTTCTACTTCTTACATGTTGAACTCAAACACCTGTACTTTCTACTTCTTACATGTTGAACACAAATACCTGTACTTTCTACTTCTCACATGTTGAACACAAATACCTGTACTTTCTACTTCTTACATGTTGAACTCAAATACCTGTACTTTCTACTTCTTACATGTTGAACACAAATACCTGTACTTTCTACTTCTTACATGTTGAACTCAAATACCTGTACTTTCTACTTCTTACATGTTGAACTCAAATACCTGTACTTTCTACTTCTTACATGTTGAACACAAATACCTGTACTTTCTACTTCTTACATGTTGAACTCAAATACCTGTACTTTCTACTTCTTACATGTTGAACTCAAATACCTGTACTTTCTACTTCTTACATGTTGAACACAAATACCTGTACTTTCTACTTCTTACATGTTGAACTCAAATACCTGTACTTTCTACTTCTTACATGTTGAACACAAATACCTGTACTTTCTACTTCTTACATGTTGAACACAAATACCTGTACTTTCTACTTCTTACATGTTGAACTCAAATACCTGTACTTTCTACTTCTTACATGTTGAACACAAATACCTGTACTGTCTACTTCTTACATGTTGAACTCAAATACCTGTACTTTCTACTTCTCTCATGTTGAACTCAAATACCTGTACTTTCTACTTCTCACATGTTGAACTCAAATACCTGTACTTTCTACTTCTCTCATTTCCCAAACAGCTGGTTCCTTTAGTCTGAATGTGTGTCTGGTGCGTGATCATTATTCTTTAGAGTCACTGCGTTCCTATTGGTTGGAACACGATCCGTGTATCCATCACTTCCTGGTCTTCTCTAAAGAAGAGGGACCAATGGAAACGTTGTCATGTTGCCGTTGTTCAGCATGGAAACATTCATTAGCTAACAATGACATTATTGTTCTATTAATATAAAGGGAGGTCAGGTACTCTTTAAAGCAGCTGCTAGCTATGGGTACTTTTTACTGAAGTACACTTCAAAGCCTCTTTACTTTCACTTGAGTGAAGAAGTTTAGTCAGTACTTTTTAAACATGAGTATCTGTACTTCTACTTGAGTAAAGGATGTGTGTACTTTTGCCATCTCTGCGGGTAGCATAGATAATTACAACTGGCACTAAATATCAATACTTATTTTTGGAAATGTTGTGTAAAACTTCACTGACAAGGTGAGATGTAACACTGTAAAGCAGCGTGGCAGCAAGTCAATTAACTAGGCTTTAAAAAAGGTCACACAAGCTGTTCTTCATGGTGGTTATTCTCCCGTCTCAGATACAGCGGGGGGGATAATTCGTTCTCGGTGTTGGTGTTTTTATTTTACTTTATTATGGACAATGTTGCTCTCAGCAGGAACGGAAAGCTGGCGAATCAGTTCAGGAAACCCAGGAGATGATGCAACTCTATAAAATGTACAAAAGAAATACATGATTTGCTTTAATAATTAAACACATACCACACGATGTACATCAACATAACATTGCACTATATCTGCACGTGTTCCCTTGCTGGCTTTTTTTTACATCATAACTTGAAGCAGTTGTGGATTTCAGTTTCTCTCAAAGGGATTATATGGCATTTTGTATTTACATGGCTTGGTTGAATACTCGATTCTGATTGGTCGATTTTGGCATATCAGCGGTTGTCAATACTCACCAGCTGAGAGTTGCTAAGGATAACATGGCCGTTGCTAAGGATGTCCGGTCGAATTAACGTCAGCTCTGGACAACACACATTAGTTTCCTCCATCAGAAAACACCATGGAATACTTTTTGATTATTCATTTTTACATTTGTGGAAGACTTTGGATTCATGATGGCTAAACTGTCCGCAGTAAAGAAATCAATAACACTCCCAATTAAAGGAAAATAAAGAGAGACCAAGAGAAGGAAAGAGGTGAAAAGACAGAGCGCTGGATGTTAGGGGAATCAACAGAAGAAGACAGACAGGAAGTAAACACTAAAGGGAACAGCAAAAGAAGATAGAAAGGAAGTAAACACTATGGTAATATGGTCCGTGCGCAAAGCATTGTGGGGATTTTAAGACCGCAGAGTCTACACATGTGCAGCCTCGAAATTTCTCGCTACGAAGTACGCCGGGCTCGGTAGAGTTCCAAGTGCACTGGACATTGGAACAGTCCTTCGGCGGCACTCGATGATGTAGTATGCTTGAAATAGTGGCTCTGGAGCAGCTTTACTCGACATTGAGAAACACCCAGGATGTAAAGGGAACAACAGAAGAAGACAGACAGGAAGTAAACACTAAAGGGAACAACAGGGGCCTATACTACGAACCTGGTTCAACCTAACCTGGATATGTTTGAGTTAGCCGGTTGGCCTAATCCAAAACATAGCGCTCTCGCTAAACGGTCCTACGACGCGGGTTATCAAGTGGATCGCTCAAGCCAGCCGTGTCCTATCTAGTGAGGTGCGCGTTCACATGAAAGGGGTGGTATCTGGAGCATTCGACCAATCACAAACATGGAGAAGCGCACTGACAGCGCAGCGTCATACTTCCTGAATGAAAAGTGAACTTTAATACTAGACATATGAAGAAGTTAAACTTTAAACATCCAGGACTTAAACACTTGATCAGGATCAAAGCCTCAGAGCTGCACCTGCAAGGTGAATACAGCTGGAACAGAACACGTGTTTGAATGCGTACATTAACAGGTTTATAATATCACTGCCCCGTCTAAAACACGATCTGACTTCAATTACATTTGTCTCGAGTGTTTCCTCAACTTAATGTGTTGCTTAAAATAATGCTTCTGCATACAGTATGTGACGCTGTGAGTGCTGCACGGCCAGATACGGCTCAGCTGACTCAGATCAGGAGATATATGATACATTATGAAGTGATGTGCCGCGGACTGTACTTAATGTACTCTGATCCGGTTACTTATGTTGTGTCAGATATTTAAGTAAGCTTTCTTAACGCTAATGTTATAATAGTCAGATTGCTCTGAAGATGGAGCTGATATTCTATTCATGTTCACGTTCACACAGTCGGTGATTTTTGCCGGCCGTCTTTCCTGCGACGGCAGCTTTTCTGTATTTCCTTTCTCCTGTAATATGACTTGATCGCTTTAAACTCCGCACACTGAGCTCTGATTGGTCAGCAGGCGGTGCTTTCACTGAGTTGAGCTCTTAGCCTGCAACCTAACCTGGTCCCGACCAGGTTAGCTGCTTAGCATATATTACCATGGAGATCTAGCCTGCTAAAAAGAGAACCAGCTTCGGATGACCGGAAAGCCGGAGTTTGCCCTGAATTTAGCCGGCTAAGCGAAAATCCTGCTTCGCAGTATACCCCCCAGAAGAAGACAGACAGGAAGTAAACACTAAAGGGAACAACAGAAGAAGACAGACAGGAAGTAAACTCTAAAGGGAACAGCAGAAGAATACAGACAGGAAGTAAACACTAAAGGGAACAACAGAAGAAGACAGACAGGAAGTAAACTCTAAAGGGAACAGCAGAAGAATACATACAGGAAGTAAACACTAAAGGGAACAACAGAAGAAGACAGATAGGAAGTAAACACTAAAGGAAACGACAGAAGAAGACAGACAGGAAAACTCAGACCTATAGCCTATAATCAGATGAATATCAATTATAGTAACTCACAAAAGCCCCTTCTTAAAAAGCATCTATCCAACATCTGTCACGTCTTATCATGAAGTTAATATAGAATATAGCTTTAATATATCCCTGATTTTGAGGTTAATGTTTTTAAATCAGCTGAGTTATGGTGGGTTAAAACATACTCTTACAACAAGTCAAACTCTGAGGCAATACGTAAGTTAAATCTCTAAATCACCAAATAAAATTCAGCAGAAACACAGCAGTAGGAAATGGATGCAATACATCCCGAGCACTGACAGGAAAACAAAGGGGACAGTTGATGTCTCGCGGAATATATTCTCCTGCTGAAACACAGCATAATGAAATAAGAAGTGAATATTGGAAAGTGCTGAGCTGGCAGCTGCGACGTTTCTTTGTTTCCGCTCCACAGAAATCATCATCAGCAAATCCTCGTATAGGACAGAGTCACGAATCATCCGGGAGCCAATCACTTTCACCCCCGATCAATCCACAACGTTAACACGAACTGAGTGTGATTAGATTGTGTTTGGCTGTTTACTTTGAGAACACATCCCAATTAGTTTGAGTGTTTGTAATCATCCTGAATAATTTATTACATACTAAATACAGCACATACGTACACTTTTGTGGTACTTACCACTTGTATTAGTATTTTAGTATTTCTAATTCATGCTACATCATCATTTTACTCCACTACATTATGTAATACTTTTAGATAGTAGTTACTTTGGAGGTTCATATTATTAAAGGTCCCGTGTCATGGCCATTTCTACTGATCATAATTCCATTGTTGAGGTCTACTAGAATATATCAAACTCTCATTGGTTTCTCACAGCATCTCTGTATAGTCTGTGTATTCACTCTCTGTCCTACACGGCTTGTTGGAGCTCCTCCCCCCCTCCCTGTGAGCTCAGTGTGCTCTGATTGGTCGGGACGTTGCGAGGCTCGTTGCTGCGAGGAGCGGACAGGTTACAGCGAGAACAAGCGAAACTCATCCTGAGCACACACACACTCACAGCCGAAGTGAAAACAATAAGTGTGGCTTGATATCGAGAAAGAAAACGGTCTATAACGCTGTGAGTCAATGGGTCTGTGGAGAGCATTTCTCCGCCATCCCAACTCGTCTGTTACCAGCCAGGGAGCTCTATGCAAGTCAATGGGACTCCCTGCTAGTTAGCCAAGGGGTCCTGGTGAGTGAGGGGCTCCGCGGATTGGTCCATTTGAGTGAGGGAACAATGGAGCGTGAGATGGGCCGGAGAATCGGAGCAGCGGGAGCGGTACTGCAGTCGCTTTACCGCACCGTTGTGACGAAAAGGGAGCTGAGCCAGAAGGCAAAGCTCTCTGTCTACCGGGCCATGTTCGTTCCTACCCTCACCTCTGGTCATGAAGGATGGGTCATGACCGAAATAACGAGATCGCGGATACAAGCGGCCGAGATGGGTTTCCTCCGCCGGGTGGCTGGCGTCTCCCTTAGGGATAAGGTGAGAAGTTCGGTCATCAGGGAGGGACTCGGAGTTGAGCCGCTCCTCCTTCGCGTCGAAAGGAGCCAGTTGAGGTGGTTCGGGCACCTAGTTAGGATGCCACCTGGGCGCCTCCCTAGGGAGGTGTTCCAGGCACGTCCAGCTGGGAAGAGACCAAGGGGTAGACCTCAATCAATCAATCAATCAATCAATCAATGTTTATTTATATAGCCCAATATCACAAATGTTACATTTGTCTCAGTGGTCTTCACAGTGTGTACAGAATATCAGTATGACAATACGACACCCTCTGTCCTTAGACCCTCTGTCCTCAGACCCTCTGTCCTTAGACCCTCTGTCCTTAGACCCTCTGTCCTCAGACCCTCTGTCCTTAGACCCTCTGTCCTTAGACCCTCTGTCCTTAGACCCTCACATCGTACAAGGAAGCACTTCCAGAGAAACCCCACAGTTTAAAGGGAACATGGGAGAAACCTCAGGGAGAGCAGCAGAGGAGGGATCCCTCTCCCAGGACGGACAGACGTGCAATAGATGCCGTGTGCAAATCCAAGAGATGATACATTTGCAACATAGATAGACCTAGGACCAGGTGGAGGGATTATATCTCTTCTGGCCTGGGAGCGCCTTGGGACCCCCCAGTCAGAGCTGGTTGATGTCGCCAGGGAAAAGAAAGTTTGGGGCTCTCTGCTGGAACTGCTACCCCCGCGACCCGACCACGGATAAGCGGGAGAAGATGGATGGATGTCACAGAACCCAGGAAGCAAACAATGGAAAACGAGGAATGTCCAACGAGGCGTTCTGGGGCAGCAGACAGGTCTTCTCTGTGTTAGAGTTCTACTCGCTACAGGGTGCACTTTGAGGGTCTGTGACTGCAGACCGTTCACATGCAGAAACCTTCATAACACGAGGGGACGGGTGATAACCGGAGACGCATGACATGGGGGCTTTAAGACAAATATAAAACAACTAGTGGATTGGGATGTATACAATGTAACAACGGGAATTGCTATTTGTACTGAAGCAAAAGGTCTGAGTACTTCTTTCAACTCTGATAATTAATTAAGACCTTAAATATAAATGCTTTCAATGTAATCACGAGCTTTAAACCTTGTGTTTTATACGTTTTGTTTTCAGCGTTATGGGGATTTGTCTCCAATACTTTCTTAATATTGTATTCTTAGTAAGTAAACTTTTAGGATACAGCGTTTAGAACATTGGCTTAGACTTGTTATTAGTAAGTGTTATATTTCATACTCGCAAACAAACTAAATGTTGTTGGTTTTTATCGCAAAAATGCAACCGTCAAAAACACAAACAAACATTTCACACTCAGAAGCGCTGCCGTATCCAAACAGCCCCACACAGCCAAAGGTGTTAAGTGTGTTTTATTCTACTGTTGGGAAAACATATTTAATTGATTCATTATTCTGTTATTCCTTTAAAGTCATATTGAATTATAAAAAAGTGTAGTTTTTTGTATTGTTCATGATACCTAAGTTGTTGGCTTCTTTTAAAGGGTTCAGTCGTCTGTGCATTTGCCTTTCCTTTCCTAAGCTAATAATCCATTTGTTTATTATACCTATATCTCAAATCATAATATGTGCATAAGTTGCCATCCGGGCGTAGATATTCTCTTCCTGCTCTTAAGACAAATCCCCCTTCATCCTTCATCCCCTCTGCACTCAAACTTTTAACTTCTTGATAGTTTTTTTAACTTGATTATTTATTTACTTATTTATTGTCAATCAATCAATCAATCAATCAATCAATCAATCAATCAATCAATCAATCAATCAATCAATCAATTAATCAATCAATCAATCAATCAATCAATCAATCAACTCAGACCCTCTGTCCTCAGACCCTCTGTCCTCAGACCCTCTGTCCTTAGACCCTCTGTCCTCAGACCCTCTGTCCTTAGACCCTCTGTCCTCAGACCCTCTGTCCTTAGACCCTCTGTCCTCAGACCCTCTGTCCTCAGACCCTCTGTCCTCAGACCCTCTGTCCTTAGACCCTCTGTCCTCAGACCCTTTGTCCTCAGACCCTCTGTCCTTAGACCCTCTGTCCTCAGACCCTCTGTCCTTAGACCCTCTGTCCTTAGACCCTCTGTCCTCAGACCCTCTGTCCTCAGACCCTCTGTCCTCAGACCCTCTGTCCTTAGACCCTCTGTCCTCAGACCCTCTGTCCTCAGACCCTCTGTCCTCAGACCCTCTGTCCTTAGACCCTCTGTCCTCAGACCCTCTGTCCTTAGACCCTCTGTCCTTAGACCCTCTGTCCTTAGACCCTCTGTCCTTAGACCCTCTGGCCTCAGACCCTCTGTCCTTAGACCCTCTGTCCTTAGACTCTCTGTCCTCAGACCCTCTGTCCTTAGACCCTCTGTCCTCAGACCCTCTGTCCTTAGACCCTCACATCGTACAAGGAAAAACATACGAAGAAAATGTATTGTGATACTATGAACTATTTATCGTGGATTACATAATTAATCATGGTATTAATAAAGTTGTTAATTGGATTGATTGATAGATCTCGTCCACATTAAAGGCAACATGACTTGTTCACCAACTTGTGCGGCCATCATGTCTTTATAGATCAGAGCCGCTCTCCTGGCTGAAGACGTTCCTCTTCAGCACAGCGTGCAGTTAGGACGGGTCTTTGTCTCATTGTGTTACAGTATGTATGTTTGTGTTGTGTACCCATCCATTGGTATTTTCACATTGTTCTCGTCATTGTAATATATTCTCAGATATGTTGTGTTTACATTGTCATTTGTGTTTGTTGATTTGTGAAGCCCTCCGAGACAAATGTGATGTGTGATATTGGGCAATATAAATCAATTTGAATTGGATGAAATTGAATGTGTTGCCCTGAATAAACCACACAGGACTCCTTCCTACCCGAAAGCATACGCACACACATTCTCCATCACTGAAGCACAGCAGGAGCACCACCACATGCACCCACAGGGCAAACTGTGTGTGTGTGTGTGTGTGTGTGTGTGTGTGTCTTTTGTCAATGCCCAGCACTTTCTGTCTCCCTGAGGGCGTTGGTGGCAGAGAGGATCATTTGGCATGCATTACACATCCCTCCAGTGACCTCTCGACCTCACCACCTCTTTCAAGCCTCCCTGAAAACAGTCCGTCTCTCACCTGATGTATGATCACCGTCACCGGGCGTAACCTCGGTAACAATTTGGCTCACCTGCGCGGGAGGGAAATCAGGCCAGAGATGTGCAGCTGTGGCGTCTCATTTGGCAGACATGGCTCCCTCCTCTCAGCCTGCCCTCACGCCTCTGATTCTGGAGAGAAGCTCAAAGTCAGAGGGAAAGAGAAAGACACTCAGAGGCCGGCTTTATACTTCCTGGAGGTAATAATATCGTAAACTGATATTCTGTCGTATGTCTTTGGGCCAAGCCAGACACTATTATTATGACACGTTTATGGAGGTTACCGTTTATAGATGTGTTATTATGTGCAATGCCTTGTTTTGTTTTGTTTGCTTTGATTACCAAAGTTCATCTCATCTTTTAGCCTTTTCTTTCTTTGTCCATAGCTACAAGTTATCCACACATCTCGTAGTTCTAGTGTGTTCTAGAACAAACTGTATTAGCGGTTTACAATGTTCCTGCATATAAACCGGGCACAGAGACACATATTTATCATCTTGACACAAGTACTGTACATAAAATACACACTGTTTTTCACACATACATATACATATATCTGATATGTATATATGACCCAATATGTATATATAGTCATTTTCATTTATTTCTTATTTTATAGTTACTTAAAGGTCGGGTAGGTAAGAATGGAGAAACCAGCTCGAGTACGCTAGAATTACACAACCGGGAAAAATCTGCCCCTTCCTTCAGACTTCCTTACGCCTCGCCTCGCCTCGCCTCGGCTCGCTTCGCCTCGCTTCGCCTCGCCTCGCTTCGCCTCGCCTCGCTTCGCCTCGCTTCGCCTCGCCTCGCTTCGCCTTGCCTCGCTTCGCCTTGCCTCGCTTCGCCTTGCCTCGCTTCGCCTCTCTTCGGCTCGCTTCGCTTTGCTCGCTTCAAAAGTTGAGCAATGTTCAACTTTTCAAGCTTCGGCGGAAGCGTCAGCCAATCAAATCATATGCCAGTACAAGCTCTAGCCAATCAAACCGCGTGCTTGTGTGTCCGGGGCGGGAGATTCATGTGATTGGTTGTTGGTCGAGCTTCAGACACGCCCCCCGGCAAGCTTCAACGCACGCCGCCGTGTGGACGCTGCGTTACAGAGCCCCTCCTCCAACACACACGGACGCGCACGTGACCAATGAGGGCGCGAGATAAGCTTGTGCCCCGATGGAAGGCTGACAGGCAGGTAGGCCATCCAGTTACTTTAGCCGGCTCAGATGATTGGTCGTGCTTTTCACAGCGCCACGGCTTCCACAGATGACATTTTTGTATGTATTTTTTGTCAAAGCATTTAATATATTCATTGCTATCGGGATGTTAAGAGCATTCCATGGAATATAAGTGAATTACCTCCTACCTTTACCTGCATATCATTGTATTTCTTTCTTTGATGTTATCTTTAATTGTATTAATCTGTGTGAATCTTTGCTGTCCTGTTTTTCTCAGGGATTAATGAAGGTCCATTTTATCTTAAACTGATATTCTGTAATATGTGTTTTTGGTCCAAGGCATGTCAGCAACTCTCATGATGAAGTTTATGGAGGTTTTAGGCTTTTCTTTCTTTGTCCATAGCTACAAGTTATCCACACATCTCGTAGTTAGTGTGTTCTAGAAACAAACATAAAACATTCCCTGTGTTAGCGGTTTACAATGTTCCTGCATATAAACCGGGCACAGAGACACATATTGGCTTAATTAACATCAGGGAAATCTTCAATCTTGGCCGCAGGTGTTTATACTTTCTCCCGAATTCCGCATTGCATGTGCACGGACATATGTATGAATGTGTTGGATTATAAACGTTGATTTTGGTTATTATCTGCGCTGGAAGTTGCATTCTCCTTTCAGTAAACAAAGAGTTACAGCCACACGTGAACTGCAGGTTGGATCGGAGAGGGATTGATGACGGCTGACCCCGGGAAACGCTGACCAATCACAGCAGACTTGCCTTTTTCAGGAGATCAGCACATTCATAAAAGAATCCAGCTACATCCAGGCAGGCAGAATGAGAAGAACAAAGGGTTGTTTGAACATTGCAGAATATTCTAGTAGTCTCCAATTATTCTTAAATAAACCTGAAAAGGTGTAAACTATTTGACTTGCAGCAGATCCAGTTATATCTTCTTTGATATCCCACACATTCCTCTAAATTGTCAACATCCTGGCACCCTTACAACCCACAACGTTACTGCACACAGTTCAAGCTGTCAGTCACAGCTAACGTAGCCTTGAGTGTGAAGGAGAATCGTCGCAGACTACATTCCCCACTTTTCCTTTGCTAACTTGTGGTCGTACAGTAAGTGACATTACTTGAGACAGTGTATCACAGATCACAACAGTATTTAATGTAGTAGTCACTCACAAAGACCTGTATGAGTGGAATTTCACTTAAAAACCTCTTCATGCAGATTCTCCTGGGACTTGGTGGAGTCATAACAATCTGATGATGGAGTGTCGCACTTCCATTTCACACATATCCAGTTTGTTAACCTCGATGGCATTATTCTTCTTTTGAAAAGCTCCCTTGAGAGCCATGGGAGACGATACACACCTGCACTCGGATACAGTGAACTTAGTGTGTGAAATCAGTGCAGTCGTCCTCTGTAATGTGAGGGATGGCAACAGGCTTGGATCAGGTGTAGCTCGACTTGTACTTCCACTAAAATGTTGCTATAATGAAAACAACTTACACCATTACCTGACACACGGTTATGTAATCAATCAATCAATCAATCAATCAATCAATCAATCAATCAATCAATCAATCAATCAATCAATCAATCAATCAATGTTTATTTACATAGCCCAATATCACAAATGTTACATTTGTCTCAGTGGTCTTCACAGTGTGTACAGAATATCAGTATGACAATACGACACCCTCTGTCCTTAGACCCTCTGTCCTTAGACCCTCTGTCCTTAGACCCTCACATCGTACAAGGAAAAACTTCCGGAGAAAACCCAGTTTAAAGGGAACATGGGAGAAACCTCAGGGAGAGCAGCAGAGGAGGGATCCCTCTCCCAGGACGGACAGACGTGCAATAGATGCCGTGTGTAAATCGAAGAGATGATACATTTACAGCATAGGTAGTCCAAATGTTTGGAAATGCATGTGTGTATGATAGGAAGATGAATCCACGAGGATATCCATCCAGGACCGATGATCCAGGACCACAGCCACGACTCGCGATCCAGGACACAGGACCGCAGGATCATCCATGACTCCGGATCCCAGCGTATATAGACACCAAAAAGAAAGACATGTGGGGAAGCTGGGTTAATGGGAACATGAGAGTACACAGGTACAGACAGAGAGAAGGAAGAAGTAAGATGTCCCCGACAAACTAAGCCTATATCAGCAAAACTAGGGGCTGAATCTAATCAGCCCGAACTATAAGCTTTATCAAAAAGGAAGGTCTTAAGCGCACTCTTAAAAACGGATAGGGTGTCTGCCGCCCGAACACAAACTGGAAGCAGATTCCACAAATGTGGAGCTTGATAAGAAAAGGCTCTGTAACACAAGATTACTGCTCTTAGGACTTTTTAAAGAACATCCATAAACATTCAACAGTTTGCATTTTGCTAATTATTTATTTAATATATATATAATATACATATAAATATCATTACCATCAATACAAAACACTCGCTGCTATATAACATGTGCAATGTTATTATTATTAATAATGTGCTATGACAACGTGCAATTTTGTATCTGCCACTACGGTTGTTTTTTTGTTGCACTCCTAATTACTGGTAATATTTACATTATGATGTGACCGTCTACGTTTCATGTAGATATTTAATTTCTCTTTTTTACTGCACTGTCATGGCGCATTTCCATTGCAGGGCCTCGCATGGCTTAGTACGGTATAGCTAGGGCTTGGTAGGCTAGGCTCACTTTATGATGCGTTTCCATTACAGTTTAGTAGCTGGGGTAGTAACTATGGTTACGCAGTGTAGGCGGAGCCGTGACGTCATCTTCAATGCGAACCACAGAAAACCAACATCAGCCGTTAGCTGTTAGCCCTCAGCGCTCACAGCTCCTCATATCTGTTCAGAAACTAGACAGAAGTTAAACAAGTACAAACCACAGACTGCCTGTGTCATGGAGAATACAGTCGCTGGTTTATTTATGTCTGTAGGCCGTTGTTGTGAGTGTGGACGGTCGGAGCAACGTTAGCTTAGCCGATCTCCATTCAGAAAACACGCATTTTAAAAGGTGTTTCGCCGGCCGTCTGTCTGCAGACTCGTCAAAGCATTGATTCATGGTTTTTACTAACCGGTATCAGTATGTTGTTACTTCGGCATCATTTTGAAATGTGTATTCTTTCACACACACATACGGGTATTGGGCCGAGGGCGACACCGTACTTCCGGTATTTGCCATTTTACGCAAGGTGCAAGCAGGCCAAGGGTTTAGCCGTACACCGTCTAGGTGTTGCTGAGCTTCCTGTACTGAATATCATAGTCTATCGCCTTCATCAATATCTAGTCAACTCTAAAATACCACATATATGCAATGGCATGATAATAGTATTGTGACAAGTGGGGTGTTCACCTGGTGTTTCCAGAAATTAGACGTAGATGCAGCCAAAATCGATGAAGGCCACTTTCGAGGGTCGTTTTTCCATACATGTGCAGGCAGTCTGTAAGGGCAATCCGACAACCCACACAGCTCTACTTTACGCTGGTAACGACCTCGAGCACGCCCCTCAAGTCCAGAGATGTAATCCGAAGACATGCAGCGATTTCTTCGGTCGTTAATTCAGAAAAAAAACCTAGTGCGCTCTGCCTGGCTACGTTAGCTAGCTGTTTATATTTGCACCTCCAGGATATTTGCACCTCCAGGAAAATGGCGTATTTATATATATATATATATATATATGGCGCGCGTTGCATTGTGGGTAGCTCGTGACGTCACTGTGTGTGAAAGAATTACAATTAAATCACGGTAACATATGTTCATCTTGTTGTAGTTGTAGCCCCCTTGCCAGCGATTCTCTCTCTCTAGTTTAGCATACTCAGCCCCACTCAGCCTGGCTGTTGGCCCGGAAAGAAAACTGTGAAAAAGGACTCGCTAGCCGGTACTACGCCGAGTGGAAACGCATCCAAAAACGGCACGCTTAAACCGCGCTGTAGTGGAAATGTGTACAGTTTTACTATTATGCTGCTGTTTTTATTTTATTTTTGTAACTCTGGCTCAACAATTTCCTTCGGGGTAAATAAAGTCTTATCTTATATCACATTCCATGTACTTGTATTTTGACTATTCTTGCACTTTTTCAATTGTATTTGTATTTACTACATCTCAAAACATTCTCTTGCACTATTTGATCTGTTGTATTAGTTCTCCGTCCTTATATTCACGTTGCTCTGTTTGAGGAGCCGGTGACTTGAAGCTAATACCGCCTTGAATCTTGAATCTAAGTGAGAACTGTTAATTGGTTCACAGAAATATGGATATTCAAACGTACAGGGCATAGCGTGGTAAACGTGTTAGACAAAAGGACTGTAGTGAGAGGTACATGTTGCCTTGACTACATGCAGTCATATGGAGGAGAAGCACTGACATAATGCAAAGCAGACTGTGATGCCGCTGAAGTCAGAGCAGCTCTGGAACCTTCTGACTGAAGGCAGAGCAGCTCTGGAACCTTCTGACTGAAGGCAGAGCAGCTCTGGAACCTTCTGACTGAAGGCAGAGCAGCTCTGGAACCTTCTGACTGAAGTCAGAGCAGCTCTGGAACCTTCTGACTGAAGGCAGAGCAGCTCTGGAACCTTCTGACTGAAGGCAGAGCAGCTCTGGAACCTTCTGACTGAAGGCATGTACAGTAATGGCTCCTGATTGTGCAGCGCTTCCACTAATTAGACCTGTAACCTTACTGCAGTCATTACAATCAGAAACCTCCGACAGAGCATCTCACACACACACACACACACACACACACACACACACACACACACACACACACACACGCACGCACGCACGCACGCACACACACACACACACACTGCAGTCTAGACATCCACTTTCTCTCAAACACGCTCCGTCCATTTCCCTCCTTCTCTCTCGTTCTGTTTAACTTCCTGCCTCCCTCTCTCTCTCTCTCCCTCTTCTCTCCCTCTCCCTCTCCCTCTCCCTCTCTCTCTCCCCCCTCTCCCTCTCTCTCCCTCTCTTCCCTCTCTCTCTCCTCTCTCTCCTCCATCTCTCTCTCTCCCTCTCTCTCCCTCTCTCTCTCTCTCTCTCTCCCTCTCTCTCTCTCTCCCTCTCTCTCTCTCTCTCTCTCTCTCCCCCCCCTCTCTCTCTCTCTCTCCTTCTTCACGGCCATCTGTTGTGCATCACCGTAATGATAATGGAGTCTGATGTACCCCTTAACATACTGAGCCCATCAACAATGGCTTTAATGCGCTGGTCCTCTTCCAGATGAGATTACCTTCACTCCCTGCAGTGGTCTCACTTTCTCTGCGTCGCTAAAGAAGGATTTTCCCTGTCGAACTGCAGAGCGTGTGTTACTGTGTTTACCCTTTGCAGCATATCGACTGCAGACACGAAAGGAAACTCAAGGGACCACAAGTGGAGAAACATGTTATGTAAATGCTGCAGCACGTAGGTTGAACAGCTGATTAGGGAGCAGTTGTTGTTGAGCTCTTAGTTCTTGTTGTTTCTCAGAAAAAAGCATACGACACATTTGGACTGGGTTGGTTGGTCCTGTTGTGTTGCAGACAACTTTTACAGCATTGCTTAACAAACACCCAAAGTATCCTACACCGGAACAATGTGAAGACCAGCCTGACAGCGGTCTCCTCACGACCCATGAAGAGAATACACTTTAATGAGGGGCTGCACAATAAGTTGAATATGCAGTAATCCAATTAAAGGATGTTGTTAAAGGCGATGTGTTGAAATAACATCGTGAAAGAAGTGTTGTGAAGTTACAGATATATCCCAACCTACACAAAGTGCTATAGAGACTCAGCAAGACATGGCACAGATTCTCTTAAAAAGTCACCGCATAATAATTACATATATATGTTTTGTATTCATAATGATTATTATAATTATGATTCATAAGATCAATCATTTCAATAAGTGATTTTGATTCCCTAACCCTAATTTAAATACGGGTATCATGTCAGTTCAGTCCTGTAAATCCTGATCGGACCACAAGTTACTTTGGAGTTCGCGGTCAGATTGTGACCGGTCCTGTTTTAACTGCTATTACATTAACATAAAAACCATTAATCATCACCACCATTTCATTTCACACCCTTTCAAACTGTACATATTGGATCAGAGTACTGGCACACATGAAGAACTGCAGTAAATATACAAAGAATAGACACTGAACATGTATTGGTGTGCCAGGTGCGATCCATGTGGGGGAGGGGCACATAAGAGCGGGAAATGTATCAAATTGTTCTGTGTGTGTGTGTGGTGTGTGTGTGTGGTGTGTGTGTTTTATCTGATCCGGATGTTACTAATTCCTTTTCTTTATGGCGGCCATGTTTGAGCGGGAACACCATGGTGTTACAAAGTTGACTAAATCATCCAAAACTCAATGAAAGTGTTGATCAGCAATTGTATATGTTTCAAATGTCTGCTGTGAAGGATGTCATGAAGCCCTGAATGCAATCGAATCTAAAACAAAAAGTTATGATTGATGAAAGTAGTAAAACCGGTCAGATTTGATTAGTCAGATAACAATTTAAAGAGATGTTTTGATGCAAGAACCATATTTAGAAATCACTCCTGACTCCAACTTAAATATAGCTTTCGTTCTGATTGGCTTAATTCCATCATCTATGTTCACATAGCGTGTGCATGTCCTCCATGTCGTGTGGACTTAACCATCTCGTGTATTGCAGTTTGAAAGCCACCCTGGGAAATAAGGTCAATCCTACGCCGCATTACGGTGAGCGATAATGAGATTTTTCACTTACTCGGACACAAGAAAGCCTCTGTTCAGAAGCACACACATCGTCTGTCCTGCAACATGAAAGCGTCTTTAAATAACTGTGAGACTTGAGGACACACATTCCCAGAGATACTATCGGACGAATTATGATTTTCTGGTCTGCATGACACCGGGAAACACGCATAAATGTTGCATGGCGGATTTAAATATGTGCAGAAAGGCTTTCAATAATGATTGGGTGCATTGATGAAGGTCAACAACGTGTGCTGTTCATACCCTGCGTACCCTGAGGCGTTTGCAGAAGTTTGCCACACTTAGGGATTCCTTGAATTCTTAAAGGTTCTTTGGCCTTAAAGTTACCTCTGAAATCTGCTGAGACTTTTCTTTTTAAAGGGAATGCTGTATATTTAATAGTATTCTACTTTGTTGTAATTATTCATTTATTGACCAAATCCTGTCGGTGTTTTGTACAATCTCCAAATGGCTTGAATACATATTAAACAGTATTTAATATATTATACAACACAGGCTGGTTCTTTCAGCTGATTTTACACATTTAAGACATTATGGACATTCACTCCATGTTTTTTTTGTTTTGTGTGGCTACTTCCATACTTTCTTTTATTTCCCGCTTCTTTCCCGCGTCCGCGTACTCTCTCCAGTACGGGTTAGCTCTGAGTGTTAGCGATGTTTGCTAATGTACACAAAGACCATATTACGTCCTAAACAGTCGGGCTTTGTTTTCTGATAGCAACGTGTCTGATTGGGCCGTGGGTGTAAAGCCAGCCCACATTTCCGATATTACGTCACATCGGACGCAAATCTGGATCAGCTCCGTTGTTCCTTCGTTTTTAGAGATTTGGGTACGGAGGAAAAGAAATATGGTTTTGCTTTCTGACACTTTGTGAGTCCCCTGACACAGGGGACACACAGTTATGTTTAAAAGACATCAACAAGTCAATCCATCAATGCCCCCCCCCCCCACCACGGGTCCAGCTTTAGAGGTGGGGTCCTCTGAGAGAAAGTGAGCGACCCCTCTCAGGTATGTGTCCTCCATAATGATCTATATCGCAAGCCTTATTCCAGTGAATAGACACGGCCGATAAATCCTGCTTAAACGTTGTCCTTCCTCTTTTCACAGCATGATGGACTGAGTCTCTTTCTGCCACACTCCATCCTTCCCCTCCCTCGTTTACTCTCCTCTCTTTATCCCTCCCCCTGTTTCAACCCCATCTCCACGCATCACTTGCTCACTCGTTTCTCTCTCTTTTTTTCAAACATGAAATCCCATTTCGTGTCCCTGCCGCCCGCCTTACCTTCATTTTCTCTCTCCCTCACCACCCCTTTATCTTTTTTTGGGGGTTGGTGTGGCGACACTTGGCAACCCTGATCTGTCAGATGATCCTGTCTCTGTCGTCTTTTTCATATTATTTATCTCCGTCCATCTATCCCTCCTTCTTTATATCCATCCCAACACTCATTCGTTTCATTTAAAGACATCTACAACGGGAGGTAAATGAGAGCAAGGGGACGACAACCCTCATTGAGAAGAATTACCACAAACTCTGCAATATTAAGAAAAGTCAGATCCGCCAGAAGTGAGAAATGTAAAACTAGATGTCATGTGTACTAATTACTGCAGTTTTACGCACATAAATACACAAATTGATTAAAATTGAGACACTTTATTGAGTCAAAATAATTATCACATTTCAGTTCAAACAAATAGTCTTCTTTGACTATTGAACAAGACTCCCCAAAAGTGCGTATCTATATCCTCCAGAGACCCACCCAGTCATTGTTGTCCTCTGTGGAGCACGTTGGGTTTTGGTCCATGACGTTGAGGTTATGCCACAGCATTCAGTCCAACTGAACTCCACAGAGGACATCCTGGGCTTTTCAGACATGTGACATGTGTGGCTTTGAAAAAGATAATTCCATTGTATTTCAAAATGGCGTCCATCAACACAAGCACTATTTATAGAAAGATAAATGGTAAGTTTGTAATTTTGTACCAGTGTTGAGAGTTCAATATTTTAATTAATTATAGTAAGGAAACATCTTAGGAGTTAGTGTAGTGAGTTTTCAGAGCCGTGTAATTTATGACTTATTTGACATAAAACTAAATGTTTTTATGAATGGGATTTGCTAACTTTTTATTTCCCCCATTTTACAAACACAAAATGGAGGCCACTATGGGCCAAAACTAACACGTGGTTTCTGTAGGGTTCATGGCAGACGGACGCACGGGGAAAACATACATCAAGTGCCTCAAGTGTCAGATGTATCTCTGCATTTCAAAAAGGATGGAGTAAATGAGGGCTCAGTATTTGTTGCATTGAGTTGTTGTGCTCTAATGTTGTCTAAATGTACTTGTATGTTAATGTTGTTTGTATACTGTACTTCGCATAACTAACACTCGATGTCCTCTACAAAGGACACACAATAAAACTAAAATAAAAATACATATTTTTAGTTTTTGTCAGTCATTATGTTTATACCACCCTAAAGACTTAAACGAAACAACTGAACCATTTCTAGAGCAATACCTTAAATAAAACACCTGGTTTATGCAGCTTGTTGGTACGTCAACAAAAAACCCAGCACAGACTATGGGTCGGCTCGTAAAACAAAGTTATTTCCTGAATTCTTTGCATAACAGTTTCTCAAACACTTTACCAAAAGAAGGTCATACATTTCTGAAAATGCAGCTGGGGCTGTAATAGTCACAAGGACTTCCTGAGAAAGTGATCTCCCTTCCTGTCTCTCCATCTTTCTTTCCTAGCCTCTCCTCTTTCCTATTTTCTCCCTCCTGTCCCCTTTGCTATTTAGCTAGCAGACACAACTAAACAAACTCTCGCGCTGAAGGAGAGGAGACGTCTGTGTAACAAATGACGAAGTGTCAACACCAGGAAATGGCTTTATGTTGAGCCTTGGGTGAGTCTCAGTTTGGGGAAATAGTCTGGCACGCTTGATTAGGCTTCAGCCAGCCAGCGAGGCGCTAACGTCTGGCAAAGTTTGACCTTTCAGGGCCACCATAGATACAGAGAGGGAGAGGGAGAGGCAGGAGATGAAGGTGAGTCAACACGAATACACACAGAGCCCATGCCAGAGTCATCCACGCTTCACTTGTATCTCCAATTTGGGATTTTAGTGTGACAGCTGGCCTTTACTCTCACCTGGACAGAATGCAATCCCTGACCTCTGGACAAGGTCGAGAAGATTTAGAGGGAAATAGAGCTCGGCGTCTCTCACACCAGGTTTCTGCTGAATCCTCTGTGAGAAAGTGGAAAATGTTAGTTTCTAACAGAGGTGGGAAGTAGTGGAGTACAAATACTTTTTACTGTACTTAAGTACATGTTTCTGGTATCAGTACTTTACTCCACTACTTATTTTTCTGACGACTTTCTACTTCTTACATGTTGAACCCAAATACCTGTACTTTCTACTTCTTACATGTTGAACACAAATACCTGTACTTTCTACTTCTCACATGTTTAACACAAATACCTGTACTTTCTACTTCTTACATGTTGAACACAAATACCTGTACGTTCTACTTCTTACATGTTGAACTCAAATACCTGTACTTTCTACTTCTTACATGTTGAACCCAAATACCTGTACTTTCTACTTCTTACATGTTGAACCCAAATACCTGTACTTTCTACTTCTTACACTTTGAACTCAAATACCTGTACTTTCTACTTCTTACATGTTGAACCCAAATACCTGTACTTTCTACTTCTTACATGTTGAACACAAATACCTGTACTTTCTACTTCTTACATGTTGAACACAAATACCTGTACTTTCTACTTCTTACATGTTGAACCCAAATACCTGTACTTTCTACTTCTTACATTTTGAACACAAACACCTGTACTTTCTACTTCTTACATGTTGAACTCAAATACCTGTACTTTCTACTTCTTACATGTTGAACCCAAATACCTGTACTTTCTACTTCTTACATGTTGAACTCAAATACCTGTACTTTCTATTCTTACATGTTGAACACAAATACCTGTACTTTCTACTACTTACATGTTGAACACAAATACGAGTACTTTCTACTTCTTACATGTTGAACTCAAATACCTGTACTTTCTACTTCTTACATGTTGAACTCAAATACCTGTACTTTCTACTTCTTACATGTTGAACTCAAATACCTGTACTTTCTACTTCTTACATGTTGAACACAAATACCTGTACTTTCTACTTCTTACATGTTGAACTCAAATACCTGTACTTTCTACTTCCTACATGTTGAACTCAAATACCTGTACTTTCTACTTCTTACATTTGGAACACAAATACCTGTACTTTCTACTTCTTACATGTTGAACTCAAATACCTGTACTTTCTACTTCTTACATGTTGAACACAAATACCTGTACTTTCTACTTCTTACATGTTGAACTCAAATACCTGTACTTTCTACTTCTTACATGTTGAACCCAAATACCTGTACTTTCTACTTCTTACATGTTGAACACAAATACCTGTACTTTCTACTTCTTACATGTTGAACACAAATACCTGTACTTTCTACTTCTTACATGTTGAACCCAAATACCTGTACTTTCTACTTCTTACATTTTGAACACAAACACCTGTACTTTCTACTTCTTACATGTTGAACTCAAATACCTGTACTTTCTATTCTTACATGTTGAACACAAATACCTGTACTTTCTACTACTTACATGTTGAACACAAATACGAGTACTTTCTACTTCTTACATGTTGAACTCAAATACCTGTACTTTCTACTTCTTACATGTTGAACTCAAATACCTGTACTTTCTACTTCTTACATGTTGAACTCAAATACCTGTACTTTCTACTTCTTACATGTTGAACACAAATACCTGTACTTTCTACTTCTTACATGTTGAACTCAAATACCTGTACTTTCTACTTCCTACATGTTGAACTCAAATACCTGTACTTTCTACTTCTTACATTTGGAACACAAATACCTGTACTTTCTACTTCTTACATGTTGAACTCAAATACCTGTACTTTCTACTTCTTACATGTTGAACACAAATACCTGTACTTTCTAGTTCTTACATTTGGAACACAAATACCTGTACTTTCTACTTCTTACATGTTGAACTCAAATACTTGTACTTTCTACTTCTTACATGTTGAACTCAAATACCTGTACTTTCTACTTCTCTCATTTCCCAAACAGCTGGTTCCTTTAGTCTGAATGTGTGTTGGTGCGTGATCATTATTCTGTAGAGTCATTGCGTGCCTATTGGTTGGAACACGATCCGTGTATCCATCACTTCCTGGTCTTCTCTAAAGAAGAGGGACCAATGGAAACGTTGTCATGTTGCCGTTGTTCAGCATGGAAACATTCATTAGCTAACAATGACATTATTGTTCTATTGATATAAAGGGAGGTCAGGTACTCTTTAAAGCAGCTGCTAGCTATGGGTACTTTTTACTGAAGTACACTTCAAAGCCTCTTTACTTTGACTTGAGTAAAGAAGTTTAGTCAGTACTTCTACTTTCACCAGAGTATTTTTAAACACTAGTATCTGTACTTCTACTTGAGTACAGGATGTGTTTACTTTTGCCATCGCTGGTTACTAAAGCCTAACGACACGTGGAATAATCTGCATTCAAGTTAAATCTGCGTTGGTCATTTGTGTTACTATGAGGTCCTGCTCTTCATGTCCCAGACATGTTGACAATCATGTACAATGTACCTGTTTTGTCTTTTGGAATCTAATAAAGTACATGAACTGTACTAATTTACAATATTGAGTTATTTGTACCTCAGTATTTCCATGTAATGCCACGTTATACTTCTACTCCACTACCTTTAAGATGCCAATATTGTACTTTTTACTCCACTTCATTTATTTGGCTAGTACAACTCATAAATAAACATTGGCATATAATTATAGGTTAAGATATCCTGTAATTATATAAATATATTAAATAATTAAAATGAGCACCTTTACCAGCTTTGAAGAGCTCATTAATGCATAGAATCATAATCCATGCATTTAATATTTATGATTCTGAAAAGGGCCATCACGCATTACATGACATGTCACTTGTTAGACGCTTTTATCCAAAGAGACTTCCATACTCAGTACTGTGGGCAATCCCCACTGGAGCACTTTGGGGTGAAGCGTCTCACATGCTGACTGCAATGGGGTTTGAACCTGTGACCCCCTGAACCCAACACCAACGCACCATCCACTGCACCACATGCCTACCAACAACGCATAATGAATACTTTTACTTTTGATGCATCAGATATATTTTGATGCCAATATTTTTTACTTTAACGTACAATCTGCGGTGACTTTTCCGCCTGTGCTTTCTTAAATACATTATTTGTTTACTTGTTGAATACGTTGGAGTCTCTGGAGGATCCTTCTCTGTGTAGCATACTAAAATAACTATATACTCATCCTGTATATAATACTTCATACCATACTGAGATGACTTTTGCTGCATCTAGAAATAAAGAAAACATCTCCTCACCTGAGTCTGAAAGGAAGTGTGTGTACTCTGTATCAATGCTCTGTAGTTGATCTGACTGAAACCTTAAAACTGAACTAACTGACTGCTCGGGTTAACTTTGATTTAAACATTTGTAGAATACTAAGAGCTTTGTTGAGTAGGTGTAACTGTATTAAGGGTTAAACTCATAACTTTATAACTTAGGGTTTAATGTAATTGTAAAACCATTGGGTCACTGAAAAGACACAATAGCAACTCAGGAGGGAGCCAGTCTAGGGCTGCAGTCGGATAGTTTAAAAATCAGCTCCTAAATTCTAACCCTATCGTCTATTCCTTGACCTCTGAGTGAAACGTCACGGGGTTAAGGGATAGTGGATAGGAGAATTCAAAAGGACTTAGGAGAAGAGACTGCGGTACTTTAGAGAATCCGAATGCACTTTCACTATCCGACGTGTTTATGATGCGCCAGCGGACGTCATTGTGTGCGTCTGCTGCTGTGGGGGAACCATGGAAACCACAGTTTTCTATACAGCGGACTACAACATGGATGTTCAATAAGAACAAGGGACTCCTGTGAACTCATCTAGAGACTCTGCACCGTGCTCTGATGCTGCTGCTTTGCTTTATGAACATGGACAACAGAGAAACATATTCTTCATGACCAAAGTTGGAATTGAAATAAAAATGGAAAGTGAAACTTATGCTCGTCCCCCTCTCCCTCCGGTCCACATTAATACAAATGATCCCAATGCGTATGATTGTATGAACTAAAGATCTTAAAATCAATACAGATGTATTTATTATAAACGTTAGTCCTTAACATCTATCACTGTGTATATCACCATTCAAACATCTTTTAAAAGTTGAACAAACTCCACACAGCTCAGTAAAAACTGAAATGTTGACTTTATTTGATAACTTCAGTGAAAACTAACGTTCACATTTCTCTCTTTGATTATAATACTGATGAACGTTCAAAACAAAGCACTTTGGCAACTTACCACCTATGTTTTAAAAAGCTTAATAAGCACCGTAACTTTCATGATATAATTGATCGGTCATAATCGGTTGTTTCCGTGAACGGCCGACTGTTGAGTGACGGCAAATGCTGCGGCTGCAAGGCATTGTGGGGCAGCATTTTCGCTTCTCCTGTCGGTTAGGGAGGTCCAGTGGTTCCTAAGCTAAAGGAGGTCATAAAGGAAGTTTGAAACCTCCTTTCCTTTCATTCTCATCATTCTAGAGAATTCGAACGGCACTTATCATGGCTGCCACTGAGGGACTTCCGGGTCATTTCACTCCTTTAGGAAGGTTCCTAAGCTAAATGGACTATTCGACTTCAGCCCAGATTTCCTTTTGAGGGCCACCAGCTGCAGAGAGTTAACTAACTAAAGGGACGTGGCCCCACAGCTGTGAGAACTCAGCAATCAGGTGTCCATTTTAGGTAGCACTTTCCTGGAGCGTCAGACGAAGACATTAGAGTCCTGCTGGAGTCTCTAAGACTGACAAAGACATTAGAGTCCTGCTGGAGTCACGAGGGTGGCAAAGAGGAGGCAAATCCTACTTTGATTGAGCTAAGTTTCGCTGGTGTTTTATTTTATTTGGTTGTCTAGCCCCTCATGCTATAATCATGTGTATTTTCTCCATTCCTGTTCATGTGTCTTCTCGCAATTATCACTGGCCCCGTGTATCTCCTAATCGATATAACCGGCCTGCTCTCGTCTATCCCACATGCTCCACTGACATCCAGCATCTAGTTTCAGGCGGCCTGTGGAACTGCCAGTCAGCTGTTCCTAAGGCTGACTTCATCTCTGGCTCCGCCTCCCTGCACCCTGGATTTCCTTGCTCTCACTGAGACCTGGATTACTCCATCCAACACATCCACCCCAGCAGCTCTCTCCACAGCATCCTCCTTCTCCCATACACCCAGACCCACTGGCAGAGGAGGGGGCACTGGTCTCCTGCTCTCTCCCACATGGAGCTTTTCCCTCTTCAAGCTACCTAACTTCACTCCTTCCACCTTTGAATTCCATGCCGTCACAGTAACCCATCCTATACAACTAACCAATGTTGTTCTCTACCGTCCACCAGGAGCCTTGGGGGACTCACCCATCCCTGAATCTGGCCCTCCCGCTGTACTTGTCGGAGACTTCAACCTCCAGACAGGGAAGATAGACGAACTAAATCTCTGTAAACCCGCTCCACACATCCGATCACTTCTTCATTTCATTCTCTCTACCCCTTTCCAAACATAAAAACTAATCTCTTCTCATCCTGCACCTGTCCGCCGTAACCTTCGTTCCCTCTCCCCCTCTACCTTTGCCTCATCGGTGCTCTCAGCCCTCCCTTCCTCTGACTCGTTCCAACTCCTACCTCCAAACTCTGCTGCGGAAACTCTCCTCTCTACTCTCTCATCCTCTCTGGACTCTCTCTGTCCTCTCACATCTCGGCGGCTCGTCAGTCCCCTCCTGCTCCCTGGCTAAATGACGCACTGCGTGCTAATAGAACCGTCCTTCGGGCAGCAGAGCGGAAACGGTGGAAATCCAAACACCGTGACGACCTCCTAACCTATCAGGCTCTCCTCTCCTCTTTCTCTGCTTCATCTCTCAGGCAAAAAGCACTTTCTTTCAAGATAAGATCCAATCTTCCTATTCCATCCAAAAAACTATTTTCCATCTTCTCCTCCCTCCTGGACCCCCCCAAAGCCCCTCCCCCTCCTCTTCTGTCAAGCGACTTTGTTAACCACTTTGAAAAAAGGTTGATGATATTCGCTCTTCTTTTTCTGACTCACCTACTCACCGCTGGGTCACCAGACCCTCCTTTCACCCCACACTGACCTCCTTTTCCCCTCTCTCTCCAAGTGAGGTTCTTACCCTCATTACCTCTGCCCGCCCTACCACCTGTCCTCTGGACCCTATCCCTCAAACCTCCTTCAGACTATCGCTCCTGATATTCTACCGTTTCTCACCCATTTCATCAACACTTCTCTAACTTCTGGTCACTTTCCAAACAGTCTCAAGGAGGCAAGAGTAAACCCTCTCCTAAAGAAACCCACTCTCAACCCGTCTGATGTTATAAACTACAGGCCTGTCTCTCTCCTCCCGTTCCTGTCTAAAACACTTGAACGCGCTGTCTTTAAACAACTCTCCTGCTATCTCCATCAGAACAACCTTCTGGATCCGCACCAGTCTGGTTTCAAGGCAGGCCACTCCACAGAAACTGCCCTCCTTGCTGTCACTGAGGAACTGCACACTGCAAAGCAGCCTCCCTCTCCTCTGTCATCATCCTTTTGGACCTGTCTGCTGCATTCGACACGGTGAACCATCAGATCCTCCTTCGCACTCTCCAAAAACTTGGAGTTTCAGGCTCTGCACTTTCCCTCCTCACCTCATACCTCAAAGACCGCACCTACAGGGTACTTGGAGAGGGTCCGAGTCCGACCCTTGTCAATTAACTACAGGGGTCCCTCAGGGCTCTGTTCTTGGTCCCCTCCTCTTCTCCTTGTACACAAACTCGCTCGGATCTGTCATTAGCCCGCATGGTTTTTCATACCACTGCTACGCTGACGACACCCAATTAATTCTGTCCTTTCCCCGCTCAGACCCAGGTCGTCGCACGCTCTGCTTTCTAGCTGACATCTCTCAGTGGATGTCTGAAAAGATTGTCCCACTCTTGACCTGACAATCAACATCGGCACCTCTTGTTTCCCCGACTCAGACTGCAAGGAATCTGGGTGTGATCCTAGATAACAACCTGTCCTTCACTGCAAACATCGCTGCTACAACCCGCTGCTGCAGATACACGCTCTACAACATCAGGAGGATGCGTCCCCAGCTGACCCAGAAAGCCACGCAGGTTCTGGTCCAGGCTCTCGTCACCTCACGCCTACTGCAACTCCCTCCTGGCTGGTCTACCTGCATGTGCCATCCGACCTCTGCAGCTCATCCAGAATGCAGCGGCTCGTCTGGTCTTCAACCTTCCTAAATTCTCCCACACCACGCCGCTCCTCCGCTCCCTCCACTGGCTTCCGGTAACTGCTAGAATCCACTTCAAGACAATGGTACTTGCGTACCATGCTGCGAATGGATCTGGCCCTTCCTACATCCAGGACATGGTTAAACCGTACACCCCAGCACGTGCACTCCGCTCTGCATCAGCCAAACGCTCGCTGCACCCGCTGCGAGGGGGACCCAAGTTCCCATCAGCAAAAACACGTGGGTTTGCTATCCTGGCTCCAAGATGGTGGAATGAGCTCCCATTGACATCAGGACAGCAGAAAGCTCACACACCTTCCAGCGCAGACTGAAAACTCATCTCTTTCGACTCCACTTCGAGCAATATAATTATTAACAAAGCACTTATATACTAATGAAGGACTGGCTTATCTAAAGCCAGTTGAGTAGCACTTGAATGTTTGGCTCTATGAAACCTGATGTACTTATCAGGGTTTCCGTTAGCCGGTAATTACCGGTTTTTAGCTGGTAAAATTTATAAAAAAACGGTAAATTCAAAACCTGACGGTCAAAATGTCTGGTAATAATTAGGGAGGCTCCGATCGATCGGCCGCCGGTCATTATCGGCCGATATTCACTCTTAATAGTTTGATCGGTGCTCTCTATAAAGGCCGATCAGGAGAGCTGGATCTGATCCATATGGACATAAACGCGAGTGAAGTGTAACCGGACGCGAGAGAGAGATCAGATCAGCTGCTGAGTCTGACCGAGACACGCAGCTCTGCATGATCACCTGAAGCCCCGCCCTCTGTTTAGCGCTGCAGGAGCTGCATGAGAAACTGACGGGCTGTCAGGAGAGAGAGAGAGGGAGAGGGGGAAAGAGAGGATCCGTTTCTCCCGTGTTATTATTCAAAGTTGATGTAAACTTCTGAATAATGTACGTTATCTACTGCAAGTAGTTTGTTTGAATGTAATAATTATGTTGTTTGTTGTTTGTGGAATCATTTATTGAAAAATGAATCTGAATTTTTCGATCTGTTACGATTATAAACTGAAGCAATATAAAAATGAGCCCCGTGAACTGAGTTTTAAACATCAGCATATCTGCTCATAGTCTGGTAATTACCTGCTAACGGAAACTCTGCTACACAACTATTATTATTATTATTGAAATATGACCGGTAAGTTTCAAATTAGTCCGGTAAAATAAATTCTGCCCGGACATTTGACCGGCGAGAAAAAATCCTAGCGGAAACCCTGGTACTTATATGATTCTGTTTTCTTCAAGTTTGTATTTTGTTGGTCGAACGCACTTATTGTAAGTCGCTTTGGATAAAAGCGTCAGCTAAATGCAATATAATGTAATGTACTATATGTATGTGTATGTAAACATTAATTGTGTTAATTGTGTCAACTGACTAACGCTTCTCTGAGGCTTCCTCTTCTTTCTCCTCAGAGTGTGTGTGTATGTGCCGTCATGTTCACTTCCAGACGTGCGCACACACACACACACACAAACACACACACACAAAACACACACAAACACACACAACACACACACACACAACACACAAACACACACCAACCACACACACCACACACACACACACACACACACACACAAACACACACACACACACCACACACACCACACACACACACACACACACACACACAGAGACCTCACTGGACAGCATCATGTCGAGTTACACACACAGACACACACACTCTGATCTGCGTCTTTATTAGTCATCTCCCATTGATTCGCCCTTCAACGCCAGCTTAGCTTCAGTTTCTCATCCATCTCTGTCTCTCTGTCTCTCTGTCTCCGTCCATCCGTCCTTCCATCTCTCCGTTAACATGGTTTCTGTTTCACGTCTGTCAGAGCCTCTCTTTCTCTGCCAATATCCCCCTCCTTCTCCTTTACCGTGTGTTCCTAAACCTATAAAAAGTAATGCACTTTGTCTCCTCTATCAGGCTGTCCTCCTACACCGTTTGTACCTTAACCTCTAAGTAATGCAGTGCAGTTTGTGCATATCCCCTCAAATAAATCGATGTCTATTCCCTCGTAGTAGGGAAGTCAGGGTTGGATTTGTCGTGTCCCCGTAAAGAAATAATTGCATAATTTCTGGATATTTCAAGAAAATCTGGAGACAAGACTTTATGACTTTGGGTAAGAAAACCACGGTCATCCACTACAATCTCTTATAGTCACAGATATTATAACCTTACATCATTCATGTAATTACTTATATTACTAGACTACCAAACAGACACTCAATGCATGTGAGTCACAAGCCCCCAGGAAGTGCGCAAAACTTGAAGCAAGTTTTATTTTGAAGTGGTCAAACGACGGTACTACAACATCTGTGTCAGTCCATGCCACCATTGGGCCCAACAATACCGTTTCCCATTGACTTGCATTGAGATGGAGACATCTGTAAATCAGTGGATGGTTTTTATTTTAAAGGGGACCTATCATGCAAATGCACTTTTAGATGTCTTTTATACATAAATATGTGTCCCCGGTGTGTCGGGGAACTCATGCGGCGTCAGAAAATAAAACACTCTCTCTTTTCCTCCGTTCCCAAATCTTTTAAAAACGGGTGTACAACGAGCGGATATACAGATTCCGTCCGAGCTGACGTCAGCCCGGAATAATTGGTGGCAGACCCACAGAAAGTTGCCATCAGAAACAATGCCTGGATGTAATCTCGTCTTTGTTTACATTAGCATCGCTAACACTCAGAGCTAACCTGTACTGGAGAGCATGTGTTTAAAAAGCAGGAAATAAAAAAGAACTCTCCTTGTGATAAACCCGCAAAAGAAAAAGCATTTGAGCTCCATATTGGTTCATAAATAATCCTTGATGTGGTTTAGAACAGGATGGCGTTTTATCACAGCAGAATTTAACTGTATCTCCGGTAGAATTCTGATCAGGCATTAGCTCCGCCTCCTCTTCTTTTTTGCTTCAAGCTAAGGACCCAAAATCTCCCTTTCTCTAACAGGGTTTCAAAACAGGGGTTTGAGCAGTACGAGGCATGGCTACAACGGGGGAACTGTTTGGTATTTTGAAAGACATGTTTTATATAGGTATGCAGGGCTCGACATTATAAATGGCCCGGAAGCACTATTTAGACACCCCGGGCCAGCATAACGTACTTTCCACTTGCCCGCTCGGGCCACAAATAATATTGCTTTAAAAAAAAAAAAGTGTCCTGTGGTATTGGTATTTGACTAAGCAATTTTGTTAAATGTTTCGTTTATTAACGCTATCCACATAGCGTTTTCGGTGAGTCGGTTGTCGTTGTTGGGTGAAAAGCAAACAGTTGTTTGCTGCGGAGCGCAAGCGCCAGCAAGCTCCCGTGAGCGGGAGACTTTCTCGCCACTTAATCATTCGCCAAAATGTTTTTAATACCAGCGGTAACCGCCCAAGCCGCCGGGGCAAAAAACAATCTTCAAATAAAAGAAAGTCACCGGAGGAGTTAAAGGAGAGTGACGGGGAGCATGAGAAGAAGAGGGAGAGAAAGTTTCAGCTTGATCGATGGAGTTGGCTTCTAGTGGTGCAGTGGCGCGTCCTAAAACCCTTTTATAATCTATCGATTAGATTTATGATTCGAACATTATAAAAGTAGGGTAGACATTTGGAGATTATCCGGCTGAACAAAACGTGCATTTATCAAACAGGTTTGTTTCCACAGACCTTATTTCCAGCTATTTTCCAAAACCCTGTGGAGAAATCCCATTGCTTTCTGTGGAGGGAACCAGCAGCTTACTTCCTGGTTTTAGGACACGTCACTGCACCTCTCAATATGATGCCAGTATAAACAAGGTCTTCTGTCGGCTCTGTGCATCAATGCCGACCTATGCTGACAAGTAAGTGAAGAGTAGACAATATAAAGGTATTGGCTTTAGGGAAATGTCCCAGCAGTTTAGGATAATGAAGGATCTAATCTATAGCCATTACATGTCTAACTCCTAATGACAGGAAGGCAGAAAGCGCATTACAAATAATAATACTCATAATAACAGCAGACATTTTTTAACAATGACCACAATATCATTATTTTAATAAACCAAATATGAACAATTGAGGAAAATGAGGAAGAACTGATGATTCAAATGTTGTAGTACACGTAATGTAGTTAGTGCATAAATTACTACTGCAACAAATGTGTTCATTTTCTTCATTATTAGTCGATTTTTTTTGGATGAATGCTCCGGGCCAGTGGTTACAATGGTGGGGCCAGTGGCAATACAATTCCAGAATGTTACCCTTAATGTCTACCCCTGGGTATGGCCCTACAATATTTTTGTCAAATATAGCATGATAGGTCCACTTTAAGGTAAATCAACTGTCCAGTAAAATAACTTAGTAACAGCCCTTAAAATCACCAGGGGTTAAAAGTTGTAAACTGCGGCCCTGATGCTGTGGATTGGAGGAAAGTCTTAAGTAAAATGCAAATGTACATACGGGTACTTTTGCTTTGAGAAAGGCGCAATAAGCAACGTTCATAGGACTGAACAAGCTCCGCCTCCAACACTTCATCCAGTTCTCTTTATATATCCATTCTGCAGAGGAATCTTGTAGTAAATTGAGTATTTTTTGGCTTCGGCAGCACACTGCTAATGTTTCAATTTAAAGCAACTTAGAGGGGAAATAATGAAGTGTGCTGATGGACAGTGCAGTGCGACAGGCCAGCTTTTATTACTCTCTCATTGACAGACACTTAACCACTGAGTAAAGTCACTTAAGGCACTTTTCTTCACACAGGAGCTTTAGTAGAACTTCCATCACTGTAGTTCGTACAGATCGCCATCATTTCATCACACCAGTTTACTCTGTGTATACATTTTTATTTCAGCAACCATAACATAGTTAACATTTAATGTAAAGTTTCATAATGTATGGCTTCCCATTCAATATGTTCCATTACCTAACTCGGCAGGCTCCTCACCCTGCACTCCTTCCTCTGTGTATGTCTTGATGATGTGTTCAAGGTTCAAAAGGACCCTTCTCGTGAGAGGTGGATTGGCGTAAGCACATGAATAATTTGTATCTAATATCCTTTCTCCTCTCAGCAATATAAACAGGCTGTTCCTCAGTGTCTCACCTCTGCTGATCCCCTCTTCTCTGCCTCCTCGTCTCTCTCTCAATCACAATCTCCCTCCTTCTCCCTCCCTGTCGCCCCGGCCTTTCTTTCCTCACAGACTCCACTAAACAGGCTTAGAGTGAAAATGGAAGTGGTTTATCACTCCGCTCCATTATGTTCACATTCAGTAGATAGGGCCGAAGGACACCATGATTAATTGAAAAGGCTTTTGTGTATGTTCGTGTGTTGTGGCATTTGAATATAACTGTATGCATCGCTCCTCCAGCGGGCTATAGTGTACACACTATAGCCCGCTGGAGGAGCGATGCATACTAATACTTTAATGCATTAAATACAATCCAGATACGAGGTGTGAAAAAGCAGAAGGAGTGACATTTTGACACCATTGCATGCACATTGGACGTGTGAGAATGCTCTGCTCGACCGAGCCGACACATACCGTCTTCCACGGGGTAGACTGTTTGCGTCTGTGAGGAGCCCATGTTGAACATCCCAGAATCTCTCAGGTACGAGGTGTGATCAATGACCCGATATAAGGTGTCGGAGAAGTAGCTGATTGCAAACTCAGGACATTAAAAAGTCTGCTAAAGTGGAGAGAAGCAAAGGCTTAGCAATCCTTCAGTCCACAGTATTATATATCAGTATGTAGTGTCTCTACTTTAAAGAGTCCTCTCCTGCTGATGTTCAGGTGTATATCAGTATGTAGTGGCTCTACTTTAAAGAGTCCTCTCCTGCTGGTGTTCAGGTGTATATCAGTATGTAGTGTCTCTACTTTAAAGAGTCCTCTCCTGCTGGTGTTCAGGTGTATATCAGTATGTAGTGTCTCTCTACTTTAAAGAGTCCTCTCCTGCTGATGTTCAGGTATATATCAGTATGTAGTGTCTCTACTTTAAAGAGTCCTCTCCTGCTGGTGTTCAGGTGTATATCAGTATGTAGTGTCTCTACTTTAAAGAGTCCTCTCCTGCTGGTGTTCAGGTGTATATCGGTATGTAGTGGCTCTACTTTAAAGAGTCCTCTCCTGCTGATGTTCAGGTGTATATCAGTATGTAGTGTTTCTACTTTAAAGAGTCCTCTCCTGCTCATGTTCAGGTGTATATCAGTATGTAGTGTCCTCTACTTTAACAGAGTCCTCTCCTGCTGATGTTCAGGTGTATATCAGTATGTAGTTGTCTCTACTTTTAAAGAGTCCTCTCCTGCTGGTGTTCAGGTGTATATCAGTATGTAGTGGCTCTACTTTAAAGAGTCCTCTCCTGCTGGTGTTCAGGTGTATATCAGTATGTAGTGTCTCTACTTTAAAGAGTCCTCTCCTGCTGATGTTCAGGTATATATCAGTATGTAGTGTCTCTACTTTAAAGAGTCCTCTCCTGCTGGTGTTCAGGTGTATATCAGTATGTAGTGTCTCTACTTTAAAGAGTCCTCTCCTGGCTGGTGTTCAGGTGTATATCAGTATGTAGTGGCTCTACTTAAAGAGTCCTCTCCTGCCTGATGTTCAGGTGTATATCAGTATGTAGTGTTTCTACTTTAAAGAGTCCTCTCCTGCTCATGTTCAGGTGTATATCAGTATGTAGTGTCTCTACTTTAAAGAGTCCTCTCCTGCTGATGTTCAGGTGTATATCAGTATGTAGTGTCTCTACTTTAAAGAGTCCTCTCCTGCTGATGTTCAGGTGTATATCAGTATGTAGTGTCTCTACTTTAAAGAGTCCTCTCCTGCTGATGTTCAGGTGTATATCAGTATGTAGTGTCTCTACTTTAAAGAGTCCTCTCCTGCTGATGTTCAGGTGTATATCAGTATGTAGTGTCTCTACTTTAAAGAGTCCTCTCCTGCTGATGTTCAGGTGTATATCATTATGTAGTGTCTCTACTTTAAAGAGTCCTCTCCTGCTGATGTTCAGGTGTATATCAGTATGTAGTGTCTCTACTTTAAAGAGTCCTCTCCTGATGATGTCCAGGTGTATATCAGTAGTTAGTGTCTCTACTTTAAAGAGTCCTCTCCTGCTGATGTTCAGGTGTATATCAGTATGTAGTGTCTCTACTTTAAAGAGTCCTCTCCTGCTGATGTTCAGGTGTATATCAGTATGTAGTGTCTCTACTTTAAAGAGTCCTCTCCTGCTGATGTTCAGGTGTATATCAGTAGTGTCTCTACTTTAAAGAGTCCTCTCCTGATGATGTCCAGGTGTATATCAGTATGTAGTGTCTGTACTTTAAAGAGTCCTCTCCTGCTGATGTTCAGGTGTATATCAGTATGTAGTGTCTCTACTTTAAAGTGTCCTCTCCTGCTGATGTTCAGGTGTATATCAGTATGTAGTGTCTCTACTTTAAAGAGTCCTCCGCTGCTGATGTTCAGGTGTATATCAGTATGTAGTGTCTCTACTTTAAAGTGTCCTCTCCTGCTGATGTTCAGGTGTATATCAGTATGTAGTGTCTGTACTTTAAAGAGTCCTCTCCTGCTGATGTTCAGGTGTATATCAGTATGTAGTGTCTCTACTTTAAAGTGTCCTCTCCTGCTGATGTTCAGGTGTATATCAGTATGTAGGATCTCTACTTTAAAGAGTCCTCTCCTCCTGATGTTCAGGTGTATATCAGTATGTAGTGTCTCTACTTTAAAGAGTCCTCTCCTGCTGATGTTCAGGTGTATATCAGTGTGTAGTGTCTCTACTTTAAAGTGTCCTCTCCTGCTGATGTTCAGGTGTATATCAGTATGTAGGATCTCTACTTTAAAGAGTCCTCTCCTCCTGATGTTCAGGTGTATATCAGTATGTAGTGTCTCTACTTTAAAGAGTCCTCTCCTGCTGATGTTCAGGTGTATATCAGTGTGTAGTGTCTCTACTTTAAAGAGTCCTCTCCTGCTGATGTTCAGGTGTATATCAGTATGTAGTGTCTCTACTTTAAATAGTCCTCTCCAGCTGATGTTCAGGTGTATATCAGTATGTAGTGTCTCTACTTTAAAGAGTCCTCTCCTGATGATGTTCTGGTGTATATCAGTATGTAGTGTCTCTACTTTAAAGAGTCCTCTCCTGCTGATGTTCAGGTGCATATCAGTATGTAGTGTATCTACTTTAAAGAGTCCTCTCCTGCTGATGTTCAGGTGTATATCAGTATGTAGTGTCTCTACTTTAAAGAGTCCTCTCCTGCTGATTTTCAGGTGTATATCAGTATGTAGTGTCTCTACTTTAAAGAGTCCTCTCCTGCTGATGATCAGGTGTATATCAGTATGTAGTGTCTCTACATGTCTCCATGCTTTAATGTTCAAAAAGCGCTTTATTTTTCTCATACTGTCTGTGCTGCAGCACCTCTTTTCACCCTCTGTCTGAAACCAGAGCCCAGTCTGCTCTGATTGGTTAGCTGGCCGGCTCTGTTGTGATTGGTCAACCGCTTAGAGATGTCCCGCTCCTTAGCCTATCACGTACAATGTGTTGGAGTGCTAGCCAATGGTATACTGCGAGTGTTACACAGTGATGTCACTATGTTCAGGAGGGATGTTAGCCTTTGCAGACCATTAGGGTTAGGGTTAGACCAAAACCTATAGAACACTCCAGGAAGAGAAAACCAAAAAGCACAACAAGGTCTCTTGAAACAATGAACAGTTGATCAATCCGACCAGAACTGAATAAAGTTTTGCTTTCTTGTGATGAAATAGAAAAAGTTGATGCTGTTCCCTGCAGCAGTTTTGCAGTGTTTGTTGCCTGCAGCACTTTTTCAAAACTTTAACTTCAATATGTGAAGCCATCACTGAAACACCTGACAGTTCCTCCTAAAGAAACGCGAGCTGATATTGAATTAAAAGCTGTATATAAATATCTATAAAGTGATTGAAGTCACCTTCCTGAAAGGCTTCACAGCTGAAATGTAATCATCTGTGGGACAGAGCAGCTCTCAGCCGCGCTTCATAAGCGACCCGTCGCCTCTCTGCACTTGTTTTGTAAATTCACAAATAATGTCTCAGTGTCAGGAGCTGACATTCCATTGCTGAGAGCCTCAAGCGGAGGCACCGGTTTGTTCCTTGGTGTATTTTACAGCTCTTTGAAATTCAGAATCTGTTTATTTACTGCATGCAACCAACGCACTACGCAGTGTAACACCGTCCTGACTTTATTCACTCTTAACATATTGATTCAACGACTAAGTAAACGTACTCAACACATTATTATTCCAATCATAAACCAATAGTTCTTTAAAAGCAAACAATTTTCTATTTTGTTTCTACAGTGTCCGACACGTGCTACAACGGCACAACACATTAGGACAAACGCGCTGCAGTTGCAAAACAATGCACCAATCATGCGCTAGGTAGGTAGGTGGGTAGGTAGGTAGGTAGGTAGGTAGGTAGGTAGGTAGGTAGGTAGGTAGGTAGGTAGGTAGGTAGGTAGGTAGGTAGTACTTTATTGATCCCAATTTGGGAAATGTTTGCGTTGCAGCAGCATAAAAAACAAGGCAATGTACGGTCAACTTAATGTTATTAGATGGTAAAAACATGAATGTAGATACGGGGGTGTAACGGTATCCGTATTCGTCCCGTCACGGTTCAGACGTCACGGTTCGGTACATGCAGTCACACGGCGAATACGCCTTTTTTTTACGAGTGGGAAAAAAGTCTGTCACTCAGGGGAGTATTACACTATATATACTCCAGGGGGCGGTATTGCGCCTAAAAGCCAGCCGCCCGTAAATAACAAATGAAGAACAAAACGCAACAAAACGAACATGAAGAAGAAAAGTTAGTAGCTACGGCGAGTTCCCACAACACACAGGAGCTAGAACCCACCTGCTTTTTTTAAATCAGGTGTGGAACATTTCGGGTTCCCTGTGGACTACGACAATGATGGGGTGCGAGTTGTGGATCGGACGAGGACGGTGTGTCTGCGTTGTTCGACAGCGGTGCGGTATGCTAGTGGTAACACGTCAAACATGCTCAATCACATCCGAGCCAGTCTCAGTCCCCAGCGAGAGGGTTTCCTCGACGGCAGGTGCCATAGTTACCGCCAACAGATCTGCCCTCACTGCTGACAACGTAGACTAACTCATCTTTTTGAAGAAAAACTTGAAAATAGAGTAAAGCTTGAGTACCTTTATTTAGGCATAATGGCCTCACACACTCACAAGTTAATTACACATGTTAGACATTGCTCCTAAAGGTGCAGATTTTATTTTGTTTTATATTTATCATTGTATTTATTTTATATGTTGACATCAGGAGATGTTATACAGTTCTGTATTGCCTTTTATTGATTGTGATTGAAACACTTTCTTATTATTTATTTTAATATTTTCAAGACATTCTTTTTAGTTGTTCAGCTTATTTTACCTTTTAGTTTGACATCAGCCATTATAAATAATATGGCCATCTGTGTGTGTGTGTGTGTGTGTGTGTGTGTGTGTGTGTGTGTGTGTGTGTGTGTGTTACTGTTTGTGGTTTGTTTTTAACTGTGTAATACAGTTAATGATTCCAAATGTTAGAGTTCCTTATTTTCATACCAAAACTTGCACGACTGTTACAAATAAATAACAGCAAAAAAAAGTATGCATTTGGGACTTTTTTTTTTTTACACCCCTAAGATACAGTTTAACGGCTTTCTGACTGCCACTGAGACTTTATTCCTCACCCTCTCTTTTTTCTTTTTCACTGTCGGGGGATTTGTCAGTTGTCTTCCCAGATGTCACTGAGGACAGGGGGAGGTGAGGATGAAGAAGGGAGGCAGAGGAGAGGGGAGGAAGGCTGATGGATGAACAGAAAGTCTGATGGTGTCTTTCTTCCTGTCATGTATAAGGGAGAGATGAAGAGACAACATCTGCAGTTCAGCAGATAGTGATATATTTCTTTCCTTTGGCGGCAAGGCAGGATTTAGGATAGATGGCTTAAGGGATCATTTTAATGGATAGTGATGGAGTACCAGAATTTAGAACAAAATACAGCACCGGTTACGTGTTAGAAGTTTAAAAAGATACGATATTGGACTTGTGTTTATGTAAATCTCATAAAGCGATGTTAATACAAGTTCTGTGACGTCTTATCTAACATGTAGTCATGTCCTGCCTGCTAGTAGATATACATGTAGACTTAGATCCATTAAAGCAGGGGTGTCAAACTCAAGGCCCGGGGGCCAAATCCGGCCCGTGACTTCATTTAATGCGGCCCCACAAGAGCTTACAAATAATATAATACGTTTATTATACGGTTACACGATTTACAGAAGCACGTTGCCCATAAACTACATGTCCCACAATGCATCTCAAATATGCCTTTTTTCTTAGAATTGTACTTTTTTTCAAAATGTTATTTTTTTTTCTCCTTTTTAAATCATTTTGTGACATTCTCACCTCAGAGACTTGCAATTATTTGCACTAGACGTTTGCCTTCAGACGTAGTTATTACCCTATCCGATAATAATCCAATGTAGAGGCAATAATGTAATATATAATACATTATTTTATATATATTAAATATTTATATAGTCTTACAACCGGTCCTTTGAGTGCAACCATAATGCAGATGTGGCCCGCGACGAAATTGAGTTTGACACCCCTGCATTAAACACCAATAAGGGTAGGTTGAACCTCGAACAGATATTGTACCTTCAGGATTTTAAGCAATTTGATGGCCCATTGATTTGGCTTATTTACCGTGAATGTCCCGGCAGGTTTCTTGCTTTTTGAGTCTGCATCTTCATTCAAAGGTTAAAATGTTTTAATGTCATATGCACATAAGCTACAGTGTAGAAATGGCAATGAAAATATTACGTCCTGAGTTCCTCCAACAATGTAACATAATTATATCGGACGTAAAACTAATTCAAAATAAATAATAATACACGTAAATAGAATATGATATATACAACTACATAATGTACAAATTAAATATACGGTTTATTACAGTGATAACTATTTAGATACATTGTTTATTGCACTTATCTTGAGTGTTATTTGACGAAAGCTTCTGTTACAATTAAATGTTTTGTAATGAAGAACTTTCATTTTCTCTGTTCAATTCACAACTTCAGCAACATGTTTAAAACTGTGACTTTAGTCTGTGAGAAAGGCTGCAGTTTAGTTGTGTGAGAACATCATGTATTATGAGCAGAGTTGGACGGGAGCTCGTACTGCAGCAGAGCGAGGGGGGTTAAGGAGTTTAGAAGTAGAAGAGGGGGGGGAGGGGGTGAGACCGAGGCGAAGAGAAAGCTTTTTGCAAGCTGCCACCAGAGACATCACAGATTATTTTGCTCAGAGGTTTTTCACTCGTTAGGTGCAACAGCTTTGTGTGTGTGTGTGTGTGTGTGTGTGTGTGTGTGTGTGTGTGTGTGTGTGTGTGTGTGTGTGTGTGTGTGCAGCTAAGTCTCAACATGTTAGCACCACCGGGATTCTCACCCGTCCTCTCCTACTCCCCCCTGTCTCTTAACGCCACTCATTTCTTTCCTTTATACATGCTTCCTTATATCCCTTCTCTTTTTCTCCAGGTTTTCCTCCGCTATGCCCTTCTCTTTTGAAAAAGATAGACGTTTATTTATTAATTTGTCCTTGTCCCCATGCCATTAGCTCCATATCCGCTCCCTTTGCACCTGAGTTTCTGTGACAGGCCGAGACACTCCCAGAGAAGCTGTGCTGTCAATAATGGATTGAACAACATGCAAAAAGCAGCAAGGTGTATCGGGGAGAAGATGGAGTTAATAAAAGAACAGAGAGCTGTTGTTTTTTCATAAGTAACTTCCAGTGTCAGAGTGAAGACGTCCTGTTGAATCTTTAGGCGCAAAACAAGAGAGAAGAGGGAGGATAAGTTTGAGTTTGAGTCCCACTAAAGGAAATGACTTCAGGTAACCGTCTCCGACAATCTGAATCAGGAGAGATCGAAGGGTGTTAACCTCGACACACAGACAGGACCGACATGGCACCTCATTGGTTGTTGGGCAGTAAAATGTCAAACCGGGCCTGACAAAAACAAATTGCATTTTGCAGCCGCTGCGGGCCAGACTGAGGCGGGACGAGTGCAAAGTGAAGCGGCCCGGATTTATGAGAGATAAAACGTATTGCCAGATCAGAATCTGTCCTCCCTCTCTACTTCCTAACTGTGTCCGACTCAGGTTGCGGGAGAAGTGATCAATAGTGGACAGAAAACTATTTTGCAAAGTTAAGAATACAGAGCAAGAATATATCCTAAACTTTAATGCGTTAAAACTTCTTAATTATCATACTGGGGTTTGTCAGGCATAAACATTAAAGGTCCCGTGTCGTGGCCATTTCTACTGATCATCGTTGAGGTCGACTAGAATAGATTTACTTTGTTCAATGTTCCAAACTCACATTGGTTTCTCACAGCATCTCTGTATAGTCTGTGTGTTCTCTCTCTGTCCTACACGGCTTGTTGGAGCTCCTGCCCCCCCCCCTCCCTGTGAGCCCACTGTGCTCTGATTGGTCAGCTCGCCCACTCTGTTCTGATGAGTCCACCACCGTTACAGCGGAACATCAGTGATTATGTGTTACAATGGCGTTTTCTAGCAACCAGGAAAGGACACCAGTAATGAGAAACAGGTGAGAATGCTGCGTGGGGTCTGGGTGCCGTGTTGGCGGGACGTTGCGGGGCTGGCTGCTCCGCCCTTTGAGGCTCGAGGAGCGGACAGTGTGAGCTGGGTTACTGGTGTAGCTTCCTGGGTGCTGCGTGGGGTCTGCGAGACACCGCGGAACTCAGCCTGAACACACACACACACACACACACACACACACACACACACACACACACACACACACACACACACACACACACACACACACACACACACACACACACACACACACACACACACACACACACACACACACACACACACACACACACACACACACACACACACACACACACACACACACACACACACACCACACACACACACACACACACACACACACACCTTCATAACACAAGGGGACGGGTCATAACTGGAGAAGCATGTCATGGGACCTTTAACACTTTATTAATGAAGAAATTAGCTTCAAATTGAAAATGTAAAAGGTCAACTTATGATTCATCCAAGAAACTTATTATTTTTCCTGGCCATTTTAATTATTAAGCTACTACAAAAAACTACTTTTATTAAAATGTTTTCCCTTTATAAGAACCTGGATCACTTTCTTGTTAATCCGGTTTTCCCCCGTTATTAAAAAAAAAGTGTCAAACACTTGTCAAACTCAAGGCCCGGGGGCCAAATCCGGCCCGCGACTTCATTTCATGCGGCCCCGCAAGAGCTTGCAAAGAAAATAATACGTTTATTATACGGTTACATGCCACTTTACAGAAGCAGGTTGCCCACAAACTACATGTCCCACAATGCATCTCGTTTACGCACTGAAGAGACTTGCAATTATTTGCCCTGGACTTCTGCTTTCAGACGTAGTTAGTTACCCTATCCGATAATAATCCAATTCAGAGGCAATAATGTAATGTAATACATTATTTTATATATATTATATATTTATATACGTAGTAGTTACAACCGGCCCTTTGAGTGCAACCATAATGCTAATGTGGCCCGCGATGAAATTGAGTTTGACACCCCTGCATTAAATATACATTATAACATTGTTTTTTTCAGTATTTTCTTATAAATATTTGATAGATCCAAGCAGATAGTTTCAGGTTTTATATAACTACGTTTTACCATTAATACATTTAGGCTTTTGATAAAGAATTCACAGATTGGAGAACGTGGGAACAACCAGCAGTTTGTTGTCTTTCTGAAGCGTTGTCCTGATCCCAGAGGATAGCCCTCACTGTGCGCAGCTCCCCCTCTGACTCTGAGGTCTTGCCCCATACAACCAAATCCATCTTGGTTGATGGATGGCACACGGGTCAAGCGAACTGTAAAGTCACATATTCTCTTTTCTCCCTCTGCTCCCTTATGTCATACATATTGTAATAATCTCCTCCCTCATCCTCCCTTTCTCTCTCACTCTCGATCTCTACAAGGTCAGGCGTCTGTCATTACCTCCATGTGTGTTTTCGTTTGCCATTTTCTCCCCTCGGCCCCTCCCCCCCTCGGCCCCTCCCCCCCCCCGACCCCCGCACTTTCACACAGGCACATGTGTAATATACTTTGACTTGCGTTTGACCCTTAATGTGCGCGATGTATGATTCATGAATCGCTGTGTCTTGAGAACCACAGAGTGGAAGAAAAGGCCCCTCCTTCTCTCTCTCTCCACATAATAGTAGAGGGACATTAATAATTGGTATACGAGTGCAATAAAAAGTGGCTGCATGCAGCTAATGAGCTCTGTTGACTTCTATTACAGCGTAAATAGAGCAGTGTTTCTCTCCACATGTGGTCACAATTCAGATCCGTTAATTTATGTACAGTTTCGTGCAATGTGTGCACAGTGGGGCTGTGTTCCATAGAAGAATATATACACTGTTACTCATGTTTGTCTGAAGAGGTAATATTGCCTGTTATTGAGGCAATAAAGCATGGACATGTACTGTGTGTCTCAGCGCGGAGGAAACACTTCTGTATCAGTAAATGTATGCTGGGTGGAGAAAAGCTCACAGTGTTGCTTTTCTTAGTGTGTGACTGTTTAGGTTACAGGTTTCATTTGAACTCAACAGCTCCAAGACCGAAGCCATTATAGTTGGCACCCCACACCAGGTTTGGTCATCCACCATCACCACCATCACCTTCTCCGGCCAGGACATTACCCTCTCCTCAATAGTCACCAACCTGGGTGTGAAAATGGACGCCCATCTGACCTTTGAGCCCCACATTAAACAGCTGTGCAAGAACTCCTTTTACCACCTCAGGAACATCGCCAAACTCCGCCCCACACTCACTCTGTCTGATGCCGAAAAGCTGGTCCATGCCTTTGTCTCCTCCAGGCTGGATTACTGCAATGCACTCCTCATCGGGATCCCTAACAAAAGCATCCAGAAGCTGCAGTACATCCAGAACAGCGCTGCTAGGATCCTGATGAGGATGCGCAAATATGATCACATCACCCCCATCCTTAAAGCACTACACTGGCTACCCGTGGAACTGAGGATCGAATTCAAGGTCTCCGTCCTCACCCACCAGTGTGTCCATGGAACTGCCCCTCCCTACCTCAAGGAACTCCTCACCCCCCATACCTCCTTGCGGACCACCCGCTCCAGCAACTCCAACTTCCTCAACCCCCCCAGGACTAAGCTCCGTACTACGGGAGACCGGGCCTTCTCCTCTTCTGCTCCCAGCCTGTGGAATGCTCTCCCCGACCAAATGAGAGCACCACAGACCGTGGAGGCTTTTAAAAAAGGCCTCACAACCCATCTCTTCAGTCGAGCCTTTGCCTAGACCTTTTTATCACCCTTTTAGTTATTTTTTATTTTTGTATTGCTTTTTTTTTTATTAATTCTACCGTGTTGTGTAATGTTTATTTATACTGTTCATGCTCACTACTTGTAGCACTTCGGGATTTGAATTCAAATATGAAGTGCTTTATAAATGGAACCCATTATTATTATTATTAACTTGCCAACCGTCCCGATTTTCGCAGGAGACTCCCGATTTCTTAGGCCTCTCCCGGTTTCCTCCCGGGGTCATATTTCTCCCGCATTTCTGCCGATTTCTGACAAAATCAGATTTACTCAGGACTGTTTCCACTCGGACTTTAATACAGCTACACCATTGTTTGGTTTCCATGGTAGCGCGTCTCTTTAGTAGCGCGCCCCAACTGAAAGTCTGAGAGGGTGAGGGAGATAGTCACAGAAAACTGAACAAGAATCGACTACTCGACCCTCTGCTCAATCCTGTCCTAAAATACAGGTCCAGCCCACACACATCAAGGATGGTGCTACCGGCAGCAAGACAGTGCACTTACAACTACAATGCATGTTCATGTTGATCTAATACAGCTCCGGCGATCCACCAGCACCCCCCCTCCCCCCCCCCCCCGCGGTGGTTTTGAAAATGCTCCCGATTTCTGAGGACTCGAGGTTGGCAAGTATGGTTGCAATATGTTAGGCTATATTATGTTTAGGCTAAAGGAACTACAGCACGATCTAGGGTTGCAAAATACCGGGACTTTTCAAAGATGGAAACTTTCCACGGGAATAAACTGGGAATTTTCTAAATGGAAGGTTGGCTCTTCGTAGGGAACTTGAATATAGTTGGGGAAAGTATATTTTAGCTTAATCTTGGCTAAAACAAACAGATGCCATTCAAGTACACTTGAATATCCATGCCAGAGCACACGGCTTACTGCATGGCTATTGAGACCACACAAAGGTTGGCAACAGGCTCACACATGAGAGAGTGGAAACACTGGTTGGCATTCGGGCAAACCTAAAGCTCTCTGAGCCGGACGAACACAGAGCCATGCTCAACAGGCTGGACAGTGACACTGAAGAGGAAGAGGACGACTCAGAGTGTGATGTTGAAGAGGCCCAGGAAGAGCCCGTTGACTGAAGGGTTTAGCACAAATGCAGAGGATCGCTTGAAGGAAGATTTGCTTTTGTTTAATGGGACTTCTTGGAGGGAGAGGGCTCTTTCCATTTCACATTTAGAATGGGACTTTGTGGGGATCTTTGGATGGGGGGTGCATTTTTGTTCATTTTTTAATGATTGGGATTGGGGGGGGATGAGTAACATTTAACTCAACATTCCTGTTTTCGTTCTTCAATGAAACAAATAATTGTTCAATAAAATAATTAAAACTTGTTCTGTTCTACTTAAAACATTTTTTTTTTTTTTAAATCTGTTGAAATGTCATGTTTTTTGTTTAATTTTGCATCAAATATTTCCAAAATTCCCCAGCTTAACTTCCCATGGAAACTTTCCGGAAATTTACTTGATATGTTCGGCCCCTTTGTAACCCTAGCACGATCACATCTGATAGGGAGGCTGTGGCTCAGGGGGATAGTGCGCTGATTTTCAAATCAGAGGATAGCAATTTTGAACCCCACTGCAGTCAGCATGTCGTTGTGTCCCTGAGACGCTTCACCCCAAATTGCTCCTGTGGGGATTGCCCACAGTATTGAGTATGGAAGTGGCTTTGGATAAAAGCTTCTAACATGTAATGTAATAACTTCACGCCATGCTAAGCTAAAGGCGGCTAATGTTCGGCATGATGACGTTTAGCCGTCTCATTTAGACACTTGTTAGCAACCGCCATTTTGAAATTCATATTCGGTGTATTTACTGCCGTATTTTATCTCTTCTGCTTCTGTTAACCACAGACCTTTCAAAAACCATTGACTTCCAGCCGAGGGAACAGGAAGTACTAAAATGTTGACTCATTTCAGGAACATTACGGCACCACTCTGCATGAAAAGGACAAATGACAGCATTGAAAGATATGAGGACGGTTTAGTCCAGGTTCCATCAGCAGCGTCACATGCCTGAGCTTTGATGATTGCCTAATTTGAGCTGCATGCTATCTGTGAGTTACAACATGTGACACATAATGACAAAGGAAAGAGCTTGAAAACTGCTGCAGATATTCCCCCAGCTCCACTGCACAACATACTGTTGCATTTCATCAGACACAGGATACTTTATTGCTTTTGGCAATTCACAGTTTTTTATGGGTAAAATAAATGAAATGACTTTCAGCAAAGTGCGTTTACTAGCAATAAAGAAACATAATGAGAAACCGTTAACAACGAGACGGATCAACTACGTGCATTCTCGTAAAAGTTTCAATTGTTTTATGGATTCTTTTTTATGTTCATTTTGCGAAGAAAATCAAATATAAAACGGCTCGATGTTCAGCTTCCCTCTGTATTTGACAGCTTTCTCAGCATGTCCATTTTATCTCCCAGGAAAGTACAAGACAAGGGTGCTAAACTCAGAGGAATGTGAGAGGAAGATGATCTTAGACCTTTCTCGTTGATACAAATACATCTTTATCGATTGGGTTTTGCTGCAAAGTTGATTAGCGGAGTTATAGTACATAAATAAAGGAAAGAAAAACCTAAAAGTGTGGTTATAAAAACATAAAAGAAAGATGTGGATAAAGGTTACATGACAGTGGAGCTGAAGTGAGGAGGGAGAAAATATTGATGCTGAGATTATGTAAATTAGCATTGAAACCCTAACCCTCGACTATGTGGCGAGCTGTCAGGGCCCTAGGCTCTCTCTGAGGGCCGAAGATATTCCACACAATAATATTAAAAACATTAAAAAAACCATTTAACATATTTTTTAAAAATATGTTTCATTAGTTTTACCAAAACAACTTGATTTAATTGTATTAAAAATAACATGTCCAAAGAAATAAATCCTTTGAATCTGCCTGTTCAGTTTCTGTTAGAATGTGAAGGGTTAAATGAAAGAAGCTCGTCTCCGCAAGGTGAAGACAGGAGCTGATTGCTGGTCCTGCTGTACATTCACAGAGGGTCGCTATAGTAACTGAACGAGAGAGTAATGTCAACTGACAGTACAATTGACCAATCATAACTTCCCTCTAAATGGGTGGGTTTTATTATCGCGGACTTTATCACAAGTTCCGCCAGCTGTGAAGCTTTTCTTGTTTCCTTAGCAACAACAACTTCCTGTCAACAGCGTAAACTGCCTTCAAAATAAAAGCATGCCAAATTACACTTAAGACATACAACTGCAACGAAAGTAACAAACACATTGCAATATCCTTTTCAATTTGAAAGAACACAAATTGGGTTATTTACAGGTGTTGTTTTGTGTGGTAGAGGGTCGCTGTCAGTGATGCGGTTTGCACCCCGGGCCGTTGTTTTTGATATTCTGCTGAAGTATACGCTGTGACGTAATAACTCATTTTTTTTTTTCGAGGGTGGGGGTCAGAGGGCCTAGGTATAAAAGTCACGGCTCGACTAAAAGCAATAGGATTTTTCCATTGGATTTTGGGATATTAAAGAAAATAAGATCTTTATGATACTTACACATTTTGTCCAGCAGGATAATCTCCCCATGTTAGCTCCACTTTATGATTTTTGAAGTAAAAAGCCATCGTCACATACATTTGCGTCACCACCGCTAAGCTAACGGCGGCTAATGTTGGGCGTGATGACGTCTCATTTAGACACTTGTTAGCAACCACTGCTTGTGAACTTGTGAACTTGGGGCGGTGGTGGCGAAGTCGATAGGAACTTGGCTTGGCTTGACCAGTTCAAGTCCCGGCAAGACCAAGTGCTACCGAGGTGTCCCTGAGCAAGGCACCGTTCCCCACACTGCTCCCCGGGCGCCGTACATAATGGCAGCCCACTGCTCCTAACACTAGGATGGGTCAAATGCAGAGAAACAATTTCCCCACGGGGATTAATAAAGTATATCAAATCAAAATCAAAGTCACCAGTGGGGGATTTACTGACGTACATTATGTTGAGAACAACATCTCTTCAGCTCGTGTTAACCTTATTTCAAACCTTTCACCACAAACACGTTTAAAAAACATTTATTCAATATGAGGGTTGTGGTTTTGGGAGTCTTTCCTGCAACACCTTATGGGCTGACAGACTGGGAGGAAGATGTCATTGAAAGATGAAGGCAAGAGATAAGGAGGCGATGATGTGTGGATTCTTGAGCAGATCAAAAGGGTGTGAAATGTAAAGTGTTTAAAAGAGCCTGAAGCGACCGCAGTCACACACGCTGAGAAACAGCTGGACTCCCGTCTAACATGGAAATAAAGCCTCGTGCATTATACACCTTTTTATTTTGGGTCACTGATGGGTCGAAACCCATCAATGACTCAGATTGTCACATGGTGGTCATCTGTCCTTTTGATTGGCTGTAAGGCAGGGAGAAGCAGGAGGAGCTGAATAATAAAGCTCAATCTTAAAGTGTTTTGGTCCAGCGAACACTCAGCGGTGTGCGTGAGCCCGGCTCCATCACACAGCTGGAGGGCAGCTCTCTGTATATACTGTGGCCGGGAGGCTTTACGCTAATGTATTCCCCTTCATATCAAAACAAATAAATCCTCCACTGCTCGCTGAAGCCCTGACAAGGTGAACTGCAATTATCACCTGGGCTGCTCAGATTAGCGCTGCCTTCCTCTCTGTATGTGCAGCGTGTGCAGCGTGTGCTACAGGCAACACAGGACACGCTTCATATGGCGAGACTCTGGAGTGTTTCTGCGATGGCCGTGTGAAGGTCAGGGTGGTGGAGGGGCGTGTAACACGTTCATCTCTCATGCCTTTCAACACTGGAGTTTAAATAATTCATTTATCATTTCAGACGGACAAATAGTGTTGGCGTGGTTGAGTTGCAGGACCTTAACGATACATATCATACTGTGTGTTGGTCTGCTGTGGGAAACACGTAGAAAACACATTTAAATTCACACGTAATATTTAGTAAAGACAGATGGAAGTCATCTTTCTGGAATATCCTAGTGCCAGTTTATAAAGTATTGTTGCCTTTTTCAATAACCCTGAATAGTTTGCAAACATTGTACTTCCACTACTTTACTGCATTTACATTTTAATTAAATGCGCAAATAAGAAACTGCAACTACTTTGACACTTTTATAACATATAAACTAATCTGTTTTGATATATTTGTAGTAGTAGATTGTTTTATTCTTATACTATTGTGTTATGTTCTATACTTTAGATTTTATATACACTATTTAGGTCTGTGTACTGTTTTTTATGTATTCATTTTTATTTCTACTATATTTTAAGAAATGTGTGATATAGCAATTTTGGATGAATAAAGTATATATTATCTAATCGAAAAACAATGCCACAATAAGCATACTACCTTTTAAAATATGTTTTTGTATGCACATTACTCTCACTTTCAGGCCTTTCTACCTATTTCTACTGTTTCCCTTTACTCTCCGGGTTTTTGCTATAATTCAATTGGTGTCTCTGTCAGTGAAAGGATTTTCTAAAATCCGCTCCCTGGAGGTGAAGCAGAGGTTTTAGATCCAGACCTCCAGGCCTCCAGGCCTCCAGGCCTCAGGGCCACAGCATCACACTCTCCCCATGCAGAGGTGCTCTTTCCTGGGAGACAGACAGCCATAATAGGGGGTCATCCATCCGCAGCCTCGGGTGCAGTGTAACTGATCAATACGAACACACACTCACACACACAGGCACACACACGTACACCAGACACACGCACGCACGTACGCACGCACGCACGCACACACACACACACACACACACCACACACACAACACACACACACACACACACCACACACACACACACACACACCCACACACACACACCCACACACACACACACACCACACACACACACACACACCACACACACACACACACACAACACACACACACACACACACACACACACACACACGCAGACACGCAGACACACACTCACACATACTGTACAAATACACAGACACAGACCCACACAGACACAGCCATGCAGACCCACAACACACACACACACACACACACACACACACACACACACACACACACACACACACACACACACACACACACACACACACACACACACACACACACACACACACACACACACACACCACACACACACACACACACACACACACACACACACACACACACACACACACACACACACACAGATAGATAGAGAAACATGTCTAGTGCATATACATTCAGAAAAACATTATTACAAGGACACATGGCGCTGCAGGCCATGGAAACATGCACTATCCTTGCAGTAGCTGCAAAGACACACACACACACACACACACACACACACACACACACACACACACACACACACACACACACACACACACACACACACACACACACACACACACCACACACACACACACACACACACACACACACACACACACACACACACACACACACACACACACACACACACACACAACACCACACACACACACACACACACAACACACACACACACACACACACACACTCTCAGAGCTCATGGAGGACATGTGGAATCCTCAGTGCTCAGTCTTCATAGCAGCAGCATCTGCTCTGGTCCCTATCTGTCTGCACGATGTATGAGAGGGAGGTAATTGCAGAGCACAACACCATCACAGTGGCATTAGCACATGATGGGGATTAAGTGAGGTCCAATATTGCACTACCAATATTATCATTCTCCATTTTCTCCCTCTCCTTCCACGTTGCTCTTTTTCCAGGCAGATTCTCACGTCTTTATCATCTTATTGTTTTGTCTTTCCATTTTTTTACTGCCACATAAATGCAGTCGGTTGCATTGCTGCTTTCATGGACTGCTTGCATGATGACTCGCACTATCATAAAGGCTTCTACTAGATTCTTTTATAGCTTGTCTGCAGTGTGAATGTCTTTGCAGAACTCTCACAATGCCAATAATATCGTTGGCAGCTCTGGTCTCAAGATACTAAGTCCAACAATCTAAATATGCCTGACATGTTTAAGAAAGAAGAAGTATGAAGAAAAACCTCGCATAGGAACCATTGCAATTTCAAGAATGATTAAAAGTTGATGATTAACAAATGTTATGTGTTATTTTAAGGATTTTCACACACGAAAAACTGGGATTCTTTATTTGTGTACAAACTCATTTAAAGTTGAAATATCTGACCCAAAAAATAATGGTCTTTATAATTATATGTATTCTGTATGTCGGTCCTTTTGTATACTCGACTACTAGAGCCCAGTCTGCTCTGATAGTTAGCCAGCTCTGTTGTGATTGGTCAACCGCTTAGAGATGTCCCGCCCCTGAGCCTATCACTTACAATGTGTTGGAGCGCTAGCCAATAGAATAGCAAGTGTTACATAGTGATGTCACTATGTTAGAGAAGTAAACAAAGGAGACCATTTGAGGTGTTTGCATGACAACAAAATTGAATCTAATCTAAACATAATAAATATAAAACCCTGAGGGGATACACTAACATGTCTCAGTGATTTGTAAACAACTATTTAGTATTCTTTAGCTACTATACTAAAGCAGTTCTGCATCCTGCCACACCATTACACCACGTCACTCATCCCGTGTCTTCATCACCGTTTCTGTCTGAGATTATTTTGAATCCTCTCACACATATAATCTGCCTCCCCCCCCCCCCTCCCCGATGACTCATTATCTCCACTAAATAGTATCAAACAAAGGTCACAACATATAATCTCAATCTGATTGCTTTGCTTATTTCAGGAACTGTAACAGAGTGTTTTAATTCATGCTCAGATTCATATAATCCTGTTACATTTAATCCCTCGCTCCCCAGCCCCGATGAGTCATCACTTCCATTAAGAAACAGTCACACACATTACACAGCTGTTATCTCCCACCGCCTTTCATCTGCTCTGCTCTCAGCTACTCCCCTTATCTCCATAAGAGCAAGCTTTTATCCGGTGTTGTGCTTATAGTGCTGTCTTGGGTGTGTGTGTGTGTGTGTGTGTGTGTGTGTGTGTGTGTGTGTGTATTCCTCTTGCATCTAAATCAGGTTTTATCATTAGCGTCCAGCCCTGTGTAATGTGCAGCATGTTTCTGCATTATGCATTGTGTAAATTCCATTAACTGTTTTGTGATTTCACAATTAGCTTTGAGGGAACAACCTTGTATCCCTTTTCTTCTTCATAACAGTGCCTTTCTGCTGGCCTCTGTAATCTCATTCCTTGTTCTCATCACATCCCCCTTGTTGCCAGTTGCACTATTTCCCTTTAAAGCTATTTGTTATGACTGGGAGATAAGACAATTTGCTGACTTATCATAGTGCCTGCTCTTATTCTATTATGTTCAGCCCTTTCAGCAGTGTACCGTAGTCTCCTCGATTTCTTTATTGCACGGCGACCGAAGATGACAGCTGGACACTTTGCACAGACCATTTGTTTGGCACTTAAACGTACCGTGCACATGGGGATCAGAGCCATATTCATACTGCAGCGGCCAAGCTGACTTATACAAATGTTGCCACTTATTGTAATTCAACAACGTCGGCTGGAAACCTGAAATGTAAATGGTGTAGTGTAAGATCATTACCTGGCACCTTGAGGAATGCATCACTGCCAATGGGAGCGGCACAGGGTAAAGACTGGCCTCAGGCACAGAGAAACACAAAGGCTTGCTTCTCTGTGGAAACATCACTCCTCAATGGCTGTTTGGCCCTTGCACTGAGTAGAGATGAATCAGCAGGACTATAACATCACATTTCTATTCAACCTTTACTCCGTCAAAACCTCTTGAAGAATACTGTATCTGTGTTTCGTAATAAATGTGTCTTATTTATACTTGACCTATTCTGCCTACATTAGGGATTCCCTTCCTTTGCAATGAGGGCAAAGCCTACATGTGTGAACAATTTAAAATTAACTAAGAAAATGCTATTAAAGACATTTGGTTCAAATATCCATGCATCGATAGATAGAGAGATAGATAGATGGATGGATAGCTTGATGGATAGATAGATGAATGGATGGATGGATGGATGGATAGATGGATGGATGGATGGATGGATAGATGGATGGATGGATGGATAGATGGATAGATAGAGAGATAGATGGATGGGTAGATGGATGGATGGATATATGGATGGATGGATGGCTGGATGGATGAATAGATAGATTTTTAACTTGTTTTACTAGTACATTCGGATATTATGTTTCTTAGAGAGTAGAGGCTTATTGTACTTTATGGGTTTCCCTATCCTGTGGTATGTTATATATGTTTTAGTGCATGTTAATGGTCTGCAAAGGCTAAAATCCCTCTACAGGCACTGACACTACATCTTCTATACGCCTCAGTTGGACTCCTTTATTTTACTTCCACAACATCGTGACATCACTACGTAACACTTTCCTTTCTATTAGCTAGCGCTCCAACACATTGTACGTGATAGGCTAAGGGGCGGGACATCTCTAAGCGGTTGACCAATCACAACAGAGCCGGCCAGCTAACCAATCAGAGCAGACTGGGCTCTGGTTTCAGACAGAGGGTGAAAAGAGGTGCTGCAGTATGAGAAAAATAAAGAGCTTTTTGAACATTAAAGAATGGAGACATGTCCCAGTAGAGACACTACATACTGATATACACCTGAACATCAGCAGGAGAGGACTCTTTAAAGTAGAGACACTACATACTGATATACACCTGAACATCAGCAGGAGAGGACTCTTTAAAGTAGAGACACTACATACTGATATACACCTGAACATCAGCAGGAGAGGACTCTTTAAAGTAGAGACACTACATACTGATATACACCTGGCCATCAGCAGGAGAGGACTCTTTAAAGTAGAGACACTACATACTGATATACACCTGAACATCAGCAGGAGAGGACTCTTTAAAGTAGAGACACTACATACTGATATACACCTGAACATCAGCAGGAGAGGACTCTTTAAAGTAGAGACACTACATACTGATATACACCTTAACATCAGTAGAAGAGGACTCTTTAAAGTAGAGACACTACATACTGATATACACCTGAACATCAGCAGGAGAGGACTCTTTAAAGTAGAGACACTACATACTGATATACACCTGAACATCAGCAGGAGAGAACTCTTTAAAGTAGAGACAATACATACTGATATACACCTGAACATCAGCAGGAGAGGACTCTTTAAAGTAGAGACACTACATACTAATATACACCTGAACATCAGCAGGAGAGGACTCTTTAAAGTAGAGACACTGCATTCTGATATGAACCTGAAAATCAGCAGAATATATCCCCCCAAAGTAAACAAATATATGATCCAGAAAACAATGGTTTATAGTTTCATTTATATTCCGTATATAGTTTCTTTATATCACACTTGTAGCAGATCCATTTGCATCCTGTATGCTAGCATCTTATTTTCCCATCTGAATGGATCACACAGGGTGTTTATATCTCACACATAGAGATAATCTGGTGGATAACCAGGTGTTCCAAATGTCATATATATTACTGACATGCAATAAACACCACATCTTCCACCTTCAAAGTGTCTTTGTGTCTTTATGTCCCTGAGTAGCTGCTGTCTTGTACGGAAATCACTTGAGTACACGCACACAGAGATACGAGAATCACAGACAGACTCACAGAGCAAAATACCTTTGGGGGCGATGAAATCTAACCAGGCGTGTAATCTAAAGATTTCTACCAGAGGAATATTCGCTTTTCCATCAGTCTGCTGCTTCATCCCTCTGCTATCACTTTCCCTCTGTCGTGTATCCCTCCCTCCCTCGCCTCACACACTCCCACTTTCTAAAGTCAACATCACCAGATGGAAATGGACTTAGTCTATGTGAGCGATCGTGATATTTCTTTACTTATTCTGCACCATGCACTTCCCTTTCCCCTCGGATTTCCTTTCTAAAAGCAAATATCCCTTTCCAATACACACACACACACACACAATTTAATGGACCAAGGGGCTCCCATGTGCCCGCGGGGGAAAGCCAATCGTCTCGTTGTGGTATTGTTGCTTTATGAAAAATGCATGATAGGATATGATACAAAGCAAAAGTCATATCTACACTGTTGTGAATTAATCATTTGGGTTTAAGAGCACTCAACAAGTCTGCTAGTGGCTTTAAAATGTCTTTTCATCAATGTTTGGTCTTTCTTTAAAGGGCACCTATCATGCAAAATGCACTTTGTGATGTCTTTTATACATAAATATGTGGAGAACTGCCGCAGCGTCAGCAAATAAAACCCTCTCTCTTTTCCTCCGTACCCAAAAACGGGTGTTCAACGAGCGGATACAGATTCCATCCGAGGTGACGTCGGCGGACCCACAGAAAGTCGCTATCAGAAACAATGCCTGACGTGTTTTGGACGTAATCTCGTCTTTTTTTACATTAGCATCGCTGACACTCAGAGCTAACCTGTACTGTAGAGCACACGTGTTTAAAAAGCAGGAAATAAAAAGGAACTCACCGTGTGATAAACCCACAAGAGAAAAAGTATTTGAAATCCATACTGTTTCAGAAATAGTCCTTGACGTGGTTTAAACAGGATGGCGTTTTATCAAAACCGAATTTACCTTTATCTCCGGTAGAATTCTGATCAGGCATTATCTCCGCCTCCTCTGCTTTCTTTTTTTTCAAGCTAAGGACCCAAAATCCGTGTTTCTCTAACAGGGCTTCAAAAGAGGGGTTTGAGCAGTATGAGGCATGGCTACAATGGGGGATCTGTTTTGGTATTTTGAAAAAAAAACTTCACAGACATGTTTTATATAGGTATGGCCCTAAAATATATGTTTCAAATATAGCATGATAGGTCCACTTTAACTACCTGGCTGAGTGCTTTGGACAGAATAGACATCTCTTATCCTTCACACCTTCATCCTTTTAAAGTCTTTTAAATTCCATCTCCTCGTTTATTTCTTTTTATGTGCTGTCAGTCCATCCACACACGTCTCTATCTCCTGTTCAAGCAGCAGCTATGACTCAGTAAACACTTTCTAATCATTCTGCCCTTCCAGAAGTCCGATTGCCAGCTTCCGTTGTGAAATATCATCAATATTTAATTAAGTGATTATCTCTCTAGGACACAACACAGATAGGAAAAGGGAAAGAGGCTTAAAAGTTGCCAACAGTTCATGGATAATCCTCTTGTGGAAATGGCCTCTGGTGTTACTGTCCCCCCACCTGACCAAACTGAAGTTGTGCAGATAAAAAATTGGACGACAATGAGACGAGAATGTTCTTATTGAGCTGAGTTTTAAGGCCGTTGCTTCCCTACTTCCTGCTCCAGCTGTCAAGTTACCCATGGTCTCTGAGGTCTAATAGATTCAAAGAGCCTTAAAACCTGTAAATTAGTCAATATTGTACCACTTCCGGTTCCCTCGACTTTGCATTACATTAATGAACACAATGTCAAACTATTTCTGTTTTCTTTTTGTTATTACTGCCGATTTTTATTCCATATTTTATTCCATTCCATTTATTTTCATTTCATTTTTTTTCTAGTTCTCTATCTGTGTTTTAATTTAGTTTGACTCTTATGTATTCACCACGACACCAAGTCAAATGTACGTGTCACCTACCTGGTAATAAACCTGTGTCTGTTTCTGATTCCCTCGACTTGAGGGTCAACGGTTCTTTGAATGTGCTTTTAGTTAAAGCTTGAAATAAGGTCTGTGGTTAACACAAGCTGAATACATGGTTATGTTTGGTTCTGCGACATAAAATAGGTACACAACTGGCAAACTACAAAAATGGAGACTGCTAACAAGTATCTAAATGAGACGACTAAACGTCATCACGCAAAACACTCTCCACATATTGGAAGATGTATTTTAAATATGTGTAATGTACCGTTTGGACCCCTTCTCTCAAGCTTCAGATTGCTTATGGGATTCCCATTTTTCTAATTCTATTTATGATTGAACTCATAATGACTGGTATTGAATTATATAAAGTTATAAGATAGTGTTACAATTTTCTGTTTTATTGTTGTTGCAATGTTGGAGGAGCCGGTGACCTAATACAATTGTCGTAACTACACTGTAGCTATGCAACAAATGACGATACAAGCTAAAACTCCTGAATCGTGAGGCTTAGAAAACAAAAACACATCCCGAGTCCTCCAAGTTTACATCTTTTAGTTGTTAAAAGAAACACAAAATAACCCACAAGAGGACTTTCAGTAGGCAAAGTAAACCTAGTTAAATGTTATTAGCAGGACTATTTTAAGCACATCAGGAGAAAACCACAGTGTTCAAAAGCCAGTAACCAAGCTTTGCCATCGCAGTAGTTTCACAACGAGGCCTCTGCTTGGAGACCGTTGAACTTCTACTGAAGAAAACATGAATGCACATTTTTCAACAAGTAAATTGAGTCAATCCCTGTACAATCAACAATGGGATTGCATTAATCCCAAATTCAATCAAAAAATCCCAATGCTTTTTATCAAGGAAGCTCGTGTGATGCTAACTTCTGGTTCGGACTTCAGAAATACGTCATCACTGCACCACTTAATACCGACATGTCCACGCAAAGCAGAGTAGGGGGCTAGTACACCCTCCCGAGGGTCCGATTGTGGATGTCATGCGAGCAAAACATGAAAACCGTCTGAAACTCCATGACATTTATGAGAGGGACTGCTCCAAAGTAGGATATTTGGGATATCCGTTGTAGCCAGGGTTTACGATCAGTTTTTGGGTGATTTGTACTGAGGAACAAGTATCACATCACAGACGGGTGAAAAATAGTGTTTTGGTAACACGGGGTGTTCAGGTAACACTTAAAGACTTTGTGATGGAACGCAAAGCAGGGCAGGGGGCTAGTACACCCTCCTGAGGGTCCGATTGTGGATGTCATGCGAGCAAAATATGGTGAAAACAATCAGTCTAAATTAACAATCGGGACGGAAATGTTCGGATTTCCAAAGGGAGTTTTTGTGAATAAATTAAAAATCAAGAACCGAAATAATTTAACTATTCATATCTTAGACTGCACCGTAACTTTTATCTTTTAATGTTTATTTTATTAGCTTTTCTTTTTAATGACTGATTTTAAATGCCATTTCTTAATGTCTATTTTTGTAAAGCACCTTGAATTGCCCGGTGCTGAAAGGTGCTATAGAAATAAACTTGCCTTGCCTTGCCTTGCCTTGCCTATGTGAAAGTGCTGGGGTCATTGCATTAATAACAGTAAGTGAAGTACTCACTAAGAGCCGTACATGTACGTGAGGCATGTGGGCAGCATGACATGAACAGGCTGTGGGCTTAATGAAGGGTTGAAGACATCAATCACTGGAGACCCTTCAGCCCCGGAGAGTAGGGACGGATCACTTAAAGCCGCTGCAATATAACTCCCTTCAGACCGTAAGAAGTAAGCAGTAAGTACAGTAAATTGAGTCAATCCCTGTACAATCAACAATGATGCATTCAATGTTCAAGATGTTATGTGCCAATTGGAATCACGCTAGCTAGCTTTTGTTGTTGTTTACTTAGTAGCCAGGATCAATACATGTTTTGGTTCTGCTTTTGCTGAACTGCATTAGGATCTTATTTCTTTCAGAGTGTCCGCTGCTGGGGAAGCTCCTGTCCAGCGGGGCTCCCATTAAGACACACAACTATTATATCTGTGTGGTTGTTGGAAGTGATACATCAGCTGCTCTGAATAATTAACCAGCATGGAGAGGTGATACATTTAGAGGTAGAACACAGATAATTTAAAGATCTCATTTATTACTCTCTCTCTCTTCGCCAGATCACTTTCTACATCCACATCTGTCTCCATATTCCCTCTATTTCCCTCTCCAACTGGCTTTGGGAAGGAATCAAACTGCTTTCCCCACACCACACACACACACACACACACACACACACACACAACACACACCACACACACACACACACACACACACACACACACACACACCACACACACACACACACACACACACACACACACACACACACCACACACACACACACACACACACACACACACGCACGCACGCACGCATACAGACAGACAGACAGACAGACAGACAGACAGACACACACACACACACACAGACACACACACACAGACAGACAGACAGACAGACAGACAGACAGACAGACAGACAGACAGACAGACAGACAGACAGACAGACACACAGACACACAAGTCTTCACCCTAAAATTAATGATTCCCCTCCCCTCCAATTTGTCCCCATAAGGGAGGCGAGTCCCCACACGTGACTATGTAAACAGATTTAGGTCCCCACAAGTATAGTAATAGCACACACACACACACACACACACACACACACACACACACACACACACACACACACACACACACACACACACACACACACACACACACACACACACACACACACACACACACACACACACACACACACACACACACACACCACACACACACACACACACACACACACACACACACACACACACACACACACACACAAACCCCTCAAATCGTACATCACAGCGTACAGGGATCTTATCGAGCTGAACTTTGATTTGTCATGTATCAAACCTGGGCGTTATCTTAATTATGTTCCCAGATGTTTTCTATTGACAAAGCTTATCGTCTGATAGCGATTTTCTGATAGGGATTATCAAGGAAGAGGGTGAAATCTGCAGTAACCCCAACTTAAGTGGCTGCTTCCTGTCTGAACTGTGTGAGCTGTGGTATCGCACATCGTTTGTCTCATGTCCTGCCGACACCTGATATTATATCCAAAAGGTCAGAGTACCAGGATCTGATTCGAGTCTGAAATAGTCAGACCTTTGCCTGCTGTTTACTCTCAGTGCACCAGAGAGGTCTTGACAAGCTTTCCTTTAGACTTTCTTCAATTTAAGTCCAGACAGATCTATAGAAAGCTCACCTGGAAATGGGTTAGCATTTCCCCACTTCCTGTTTACTTATTTTGAACGTGTTTTAGTGAGAAAACTGGAATAAGGTTTTCAAAATGTTGTACTACGACAGTAAGTACGTCAGTAAATACCCCACTGGTGAATTCAAAAACAGCAAGTGTCTAAATGAGGCGACCAAACATCTTGCCACCAAACATTAGCGGTGTTAACGTGAAGTCATGTGACCGTGCCGTAGTTAGTTTATAGCCCAACATTAGCGTTTTACTTCTGAAATTTGCTTTCAAGCTTCAAAATCAAAATCAAAGGAGTGTAAATATTAGGGGTGTTGAAAATAATCGTTTCTACGATGCATTGCGATGCGGACGATTCGGTCTCGATGCAGTGACGGAAGATAATCGGTTATAGAGTAGTAACGTTGCTTCCTGATTTTCCGGCCGCGGCGTTTTTTCTGTCACTTTAATATCAAATCTGTCGGTGACGCAGAGATCAGGGAACAGACGTGACAGCGGCACAGCAACACGGAGCAGTCTGCTTTATCCACCAACACAAGAACACCAGTCCAGAAGCAACAGCAGAAGGACCCGCTCCGAATCACTCCGTGTCGCTGCGGCTCAGAGACACAGACAGGGATTTATGTTTTTCAAAGATAATCGTGTTACAATCATGTCAGGTCTTTGGTGGATTTAATTAAGTCTTGGATTGCAGAGTATGAATGTCCTCTAGTAATTTTCAGACGACGTGTGTAAAGTTTGTGAAGGCAGGAGGAAAAAAGCTTCCGCGATCACCGTCTCCTCTCCGTTCCTCCAAGCCCGCCCCCTCCCTGAAAATAATGAGTGACAGGCTGATAGTGACCGGATAGAAACTTGTTATTCACTTAATCACTGAGATATAATGAAGCTAATTTAATCTCATACATTCATGGGATTATGTAACAGTAAGACAGAGAATGTAAGTGTGCAACCACATGCACTATTTTAGTGTTATATGCTGTTGTAAATACTCCTGTTGTCTGCTGTGTTCAGACTCAAGTCCTGTGTGTGATGCCACATTCAGACATTCAGTGTCTTAGAAGACCGTGCTAGAAGCTGCAGCTCGACTGCAGAATCAATTAGCTTTGGTTTTGAGGATGGAACAACTTCACACACGGAGGCTAGACCTATACAATTCATTTATTTTGGTTTATAAATTAATGTCAAGACATTTAATGTTATTGATTTCTGAAGCACTTTCTAAATAATAAAAAGAGAGTTAATATGTATTACTGCATGTATGCATTGATGAACAATAAGCCATGTGCAGTAATATAGAAATTGAGGATGCAACGCATTGGTATGAATCGTGATGCACCGGGATATCGAACCGAATCGAATCGTTGACAGGATAATCGAAATCGAATCGAATCGTGAGGCCAGTGAAGATGCACAGCCCTAGTAAATATGTGAAGATTATCCGCTGAACAAAGCGTGCATTCATCCCAAATTCAATCAAGTCCCATTGCTTTTATCAAGGAAGCTCGTGTGATGCTAACTTCTGGTTCGGACTTCAGAAATACGTCATCACTGCACCACTTAATACAGAAATATCCACGCAAAGCAGAGTAGGGGGCTAGTACACCCTCCCGAGGGTCCGATTGTGGATGTCATGCGAGCAAACATGGTGAAAACCGTCTGAAACTCCATGACATTTATGAGAGGGACTGCTCGAAAGTAGGATATTGGGATCCATCGTAGCCAGGGTTTACGATCAGTTTTGGGTGATTTGTACTGAGGAACAAGTATCACATCACAACGGGTGAAAAATAGTGTTTTGGTAACACGGGGTGTTCAGGTAACACTTAAAGGACTTTGTGATGGAACGTATCATCTTATTGTTTTGTTTTCCATTTTTTTTACTGCCACATAAATGCAGTCGGTTGCATTGCTGCTTTCATGGACTGCTTGCATGATGACTCGCACTATCATAAAGGCTTCTACTAGATTCTTTTATAGCTTGTCTGCAGTGTGAATGTCTTTGCAGAACTCTCACAATGCCAATAATATCGTTAGCCGACATGTCCAACAATCTAAATATGCCTGACATGTTTAAGAAAGAAGAAGTATGAAGAAAAACCTCGCATAGGAACCATTGCAATTTCAAGAATGATTAAAAGTTGATGATTAACAAATGTTATGTGTTATTTTAAGGATTTTCACACACGAAAAACTGGGATTCTTTATTTTTGTACAAACTCATTTAAAGTTGAAATATCTGACCCAAAAAATAATGGTCTTTATAATTATATGTATTCTGTATGTCGGTCCTTTTGTATACTCGACTACTAGAGCCCAGTCTGCTCTGATAGTGAGCCAGCTCTGTTGTGATTGGTCAACCGCTTAGAGATGTCCCGCCCCTGAGCCTATCACTTACAATGTGTTGGAGCGCTAGCCAATAGAATAGCAAGTGTTACATAGTGATGTCACTATGTTAGAGAAGTAAACAAAGGAGACCATTTGAGGTGTTTGCATGACAACAAAATTGAATCTAATCTAAACATAATAAATATAAAACCCTGAGGGGATACACTAACATGTCTCAGTGATTTGTAAACAACTATTTATTATTCTTTAGCTACTATACTAAAGCAGTTCTGCATCCTGCCACACCATTACACCACGTCACTCATCCCGTGTCTTCATCACCGTTTCTGTCTGAGATTATTTTGAATCCTCTCACACATATAATCTGCCCCCCCCCCCCCCCCCTCCCCGATGACTCATTATCTCCACTAAATAGTATCAAACAAAGGTCACAACATATAATCTCAATCTGATTGCTTTGCTTATTTCAGGAACTGTAACAGAGTGTTTTAATTCATGCTCAGATTCATATAATCCTGTTACATTTAATCCCTCGCTCCCCAGCCCCGATGAGTCATCACTTCCATTAAGAAACAGTCACACACATTACACAGCTGTTATCTCCCACCGCCTTTCATCTGCTCTGCTCTCAGCTACTCCCCTTATCTCCATAAGAGCAAGCTTTTATCCGGTGTTGTGCTTATAGTGCTGTCTTGGGTGTGTGTGTGTGTGTGTGTGTGTGTGTGTGTGTGTGTGTGTATTCCTCTTGCATCTAAATCAGGTTTTATCATTAGCGTCCAGCCCTGTGTAATGTGCAGCATGTTTCTGCATTATGCATTGTGTAAATTCCATTAACTGTTTTGTGATTTCACAATTAGCTTTGAGGGAACAACCTTGTATCCCTTTTCTTCTTCATAACAGTGCCTTTCTGCTGGCCTCTGTAATCTCATTCCTTGTTCTCATCACATCCCCCTTGTTGCCAGTTGCACTATTTCCCTTTAAAGCTATTTGTTATGACTGGGAGATAAGACAATTTGCTGACTTATCATAGTGCCTGCTCTTATTCTATTATGTTCAGCCCTTTCAGCAGTGTACCGTAGTCCTCGATTTCTTTATTGCACGGCGACCGAAGATGACAGCTGGACACTTTGCACAGACCATTTGTTTGGCACTTAAACGTACCGTGCACATGGGGATCAGAGCCATATTCATACTGCAGCGGCCAAGCTGACTTATACAAATGTTGCCACTTATTGTAATTCAACAACGTCGGCTGGAAACCTGAAATGTAAATGGTGTAGTGTAAGATCATTACCTGGCACCTTGAGGAATGCATCACTGCCAATGGGAGCGGCACAGGGTAAAGACTGGCCTCAGGCACAGAGAAACACAAAGGCTTGCTTCTCTGTGGAAACATCACTCCTCAATGGCTGTTTGGCCCTTGCACTGAGTAGAGATGAATCAGCAGGACTATAAATCACATTTCTATTCAACCTTTACTCCGTCAAAACCTCTTGAAGAATACTGTATCTGTGTTTCGTAATAAATGTGTCTTATTTATACTTGACCTATTCTGCCTACATTAGGGATTCCCTTCCTTTGCAATGAGGGCAAAGCCTACATGTGTGAACAATTTAAAATTAACTAAGAAAATGCTATTAAAGACATTTGGTTCAAATATCCATGCATCGATAGATAGAGAGATAGATAGATGGATGGATAGCTTGATGGATAGATAGATGAATGGATGGATGGATGGATGGATAGATGGATGGATGGATGGATGGATAGATGGATGGATGGATGGATAGATGGATAGATAGAGAGATAGATGGATGGTAGATGGATGGATGGATATATGGATGGATGGATGGCTGGATGGATGAATAGATAGATTTTTAACTTGTTTTACTAGTACATTCGGATATTATGTTTCTTAGAGAGTAGAGGCTTATTGTACTTTATGGGTTTCCCTATCCTGTGGTATGTTATATATGTTTTAGTGCATGTTAATGGTCTGCAAAGGCTAAAATCCCTCTACAGGCACTGACACTACATCTTCTATACGCCTCAGTTGGACTCCTTTATTTACTTCCACAACATCGTGACATCACTACGTAACACTTTCCTTTCTATTAGCTAGCGCTCCAACACATTGTACGTGATAGGCTAAGGGGCGGGACATCTCTAAGCGGTTGACCAATCACAACAGAGCCGGCCAGCTAACCAATCAGAGCAGACTGGGCTCTGGTTTCAGACAGAGGGTGAAAAGAGGTGCTGCAGTATGAGAAAAATAAAGAGCTTTTTGAACATTAAAGAATGGAGACATGTCCCAGTAGAGACACTACATACTGATATACACCTGAACATCAGCAGGAGAGGACTCTTTAAAGTAGAGACACTACATACTGATATACACCTTGAACATCAGCAGGAGAGGACTCTTTAAAGTAGGACACTACATACTGATATACACCTGAACATCAGCAGGAGAGGACTCTTTAAGTAGAGACCACTACATGACTGATATACACCTGGCCATCAGCAGGAGAGGACTCTTTAAAGTAGAGACACTACATACTGATATACACCTGAACATCAGCAGGGAGAGGACTCTTTAAAGTAGAGACACTACATACTGATATACACCTGAACATCAGCAGGAGAGGACTCTTTAAAGTAGAGACACTACATACTGATATACACCTTAACATCAGTAGAAGAGGACTCTTTAAAGTAGAGACAACTACATACTGATATACACCTGAACATCAGCAGGAGAGGACTCTTTAAAGTAGAGGACACTACATACTGATATACACCTGAACATCAGCAGGAGAGAACTCTTTAAAGTAGAGACAATACATACTGATATACACCTGAACATCAGCAGGAGAGGACTCTTTAAAGTAGAGACACTACATACTAATATACACCTGAACATCAGCAGGAGAGGACTCTTAAGTAGAGACACTGCATTCTGATATGAACCTGAAAATCAGCAGAATATATCCCCCCAAAGTAAACAAATATATGATCCAGAAAACAATGGTTTATAGTTTCATTTATATTCCGTATATAGTTTCTTTATATCACACTTGTAGCAGATCCATTTGCATCCTGTATGCTAGCATCTTATTTTCCCATCTGAATGGATCACACAGGGTGTTTATATCTCACACATAGAGATAATCTGGTGGATAACCAGGTGTTCCAAATGTCATATATATTACTGACATGCAATAAACACCACATCTTCCACCTTCAAAGTGTCTTTGTGTCTTTATGTCCCTGAGTAGCTGCTGTCTTGTACGGAAATCACTTGAGTACACGCACACAGAGATACGAGAATCACAGACAGACTCACAGAGCAAAATACCTTTGGGGGCGATGAAATCTAACCAGGCGTGTAATCTAAAGATTTCTACCAGAGGAATATTCGCTTTTCCATCAGTCTGCTGCTTCATCCCTCTGCTATCACTTTCCCTCTGTCGTGTATCCCCTCCCTCCCTCGCCTCACACACTCCCACTTTCTAAAGTCAACATCACCAGATGGAAATGGACTTAGTCTATGTGAGCGATCGTGATATTTCTTTACTTATTCTGCACCATGCACTTCCCTTTCCCCTCGGATTTCCTTTCTAAAAGCAAATATCCCTTTCCAATACACACACACACACACACAATTTAATGGACCAAGGGGCTCCCATGTGCCCGCGGGGGAAAGCCAATCGTCTCGTTGTGGTATTGTTGCTTTATGAAAAATGCATGATAGGATATGATACAAAGCAAAAGTCATATCTACACTGTTGTGAATTAATCATTTGGGTTTAAGAGCACTCAACAAGTCTGCTAGTGGCTTTAAAATGTCTTTTCATCAATGTTTGGTCTTTCTTTAAAGGGCACCTATCATGCAAAATGCACTTTGTGATGTCTTTTATACATAAATATGTGGAGAACTGCCGCAGCGTCAGCAAATAAAACCCTCTCTCTTTTCCTCCGTACCCAAAAACGGGTGTTCAACGAGCGGATACAGATTCCATCCGAGGTGACGTCGGCGGACCCACAGAAAGTCGCTATCAGAAACAATGCCTGACGTGTTTTGGACGTAATCTCGTCTTTTTTTACATTAGCATCGCTGACACTCAGAGCTAACCTGTACTGTAGAGCACACGTGTTTAAAAAGCAGGAAATAAAAAGGAACTCACCGTGTGATAAACCCCACAAGAGAAAAGTATTTGAAATCCATACTGTTTCAGAAATAGTCCTTGACGTGGTTTAAACAGGATGGCGTTTTATCAAAACCGAATTTACCTTTATCTCCGGTAGAATTCTGATCAGGCATTATCTCCGCCTCCTCTGCTTTCTTTTTTTTCAAGCTAAGGACCCAAAATCCGTGTTTCTCTAACAGGGCTTCAAAAGAGGGGTTTGAGCAGTATGAGGCATGGCTACAATGGGGGATCTGTTTGGTATTTTGAAAAAAAAACTTCACAGACATGTTTTATATAGGTATGGCCCTAAAATATATGTTTCAAATATAGCATGATAGGTCCACTTTAACTACCTGGCTGAGTGCTTTGGACAGAATAGACATCTCTTATCCTTCACACCTTCATCCTTTTAAAGTCTTTTAAATTCCATCTCCTCGTTTATTTCTTTTTATGTGCTGTCAGTCCATCCACACACGTCTCTATCTCCTGTTCAAGCAGCAGCTATGACTCAGTAAACACTTTCTAATCATTCTGCCCTTCCAGAAGTCCGATTGCCAGCTTCCGTTGTGAAATATCATCAATATTTAATTAAGTGATTATCTCTCTAGGACACAACACAGATAGGAAAGGGAAAGAGGCTTAAAAGTTGCCAACAGTTCATGGATAATCCTCTTGTGGAAATGGCCTCTGGTGTTACTGTCCCCCCACCTGACCAAACTGAAGTTGTGCAGATAAAAAATTGGACGACAATGAGACGAGAATGTTCTTATTGAGCTGAGTTTTAAGGCCGTTGCTTCCCTACTTCCTGCTCCAGCTTCAAGTTACCCATGGTCTCTGAGGTCTAATAGATTCAAAGAGCCTTAAAACCTGTAAATTAGTCAATATTGTACCACTTCCGGTTCCCTCGACTTTGCATTACATTAATGAACACAATGTCAAACTATTTCTGTTTTCTTTTTGTTATTACTGCCGATTTTTATTCCATATTTTATTCCATTCCATTTATTTTCATTTCATTTTTTTTCTAGTTCTCTATCTGTGTTTTAATTTAGTTTGACTCTTATGTATTCACCACGACACCAAGTCAAATGTACGTGTCACCTACCTGGTAATAAACCTGTGTCTGTTTCTGATTCCCTCGACTTGAGGTCAACGGTTCTTTGAATGTGCTTTTAGTTAAAAGCTTGAAATAAGGTCTGTGGTTAACACAAGCTGAATACATGGTTATGTTTGGTTCTGCGACATAAAATAGGTACACAACTGGCAAACTACAAAAATGGAGACTGCTAACAAGTATCTAAATGAGACGACTAAACGTCATCACGCAAAACACTCTCCACATATTGGAAGATGTATTTTAAATATGTGTAATGTACCGTTTGGACCCCTTCTCTCAAGCTTCAGATTGCTTATTGGGGATTCCCATTTTTCTTAATTCTATTTTATGATTGAACTCATAAATGACTGGTATTGAATTATATAAAGTTATAAGATAGTGTTACAATTTTCTGTTTTATTGTTGTTGCAATGTTGGAGGAGCCGGTGACCTAATCATTTAATTGTCGTAACTACACTGTAGCTATGCACAAATGACGATACAAGCTAAAACTCCTGAATCGTGAGGCTTAGAAAACAAAAACACATCCCGAGTCCTCCAAGTTTACATCTTTTAGTTGTTAAAAGAAACACAAAATAACCCACAAGAGGACTTTCAGTAGGCAAAGTAAACCTAGTTAAATGTTATTAGCAGGACTATTTTAAGCACATCAGGAGAAAACCACAGTGTTCAAAAGCCAGTAACCAAGCTTTGCCATCGCAGTAGTTTCACAACGAGGCCTCTGCTTGGAGACCGTTGAACTTCTACTGAAGAAAACATGAATGCACATTTTTCAACAAGTAAATTGAGTCAATCCCTGTACAATCAACAATGGGATTGCATTAATCCCAAATTCAATCAAAAAATCCCAATGCTTTTTATCAAGGAAGCTCGTGTGATGCTAACTTCTGGTTCGGACTTCAGAAATACGTCATCACTGCACCACTTAATACCGACATGTCCACGCAAAGCAGAGTAGGGGGCTAGTACACCCTCCCGAGGGTCCGATTGTGGATGTCATGCGAGCAAAACATGAAAACCGTCTGAAACTCCATGACATTTATGAGAGGGACTGCTCCAAAGTAGGATATTTGGGATATCCGTTGTAGCCAGGGTTTACGATCAGTTTTTGGGTGATTTGTACTGAGGAACAAGTATCACATCACAGACGGGTGAAAAATAGTGTTTTGGTAACACGGGGTGTTCAGGTAACACTTAAAGACTTTGCTATGGAACGCAAAGCAGAGTAGGGGGCTAGTACACCCTCCTGAGGGTCCGATTGTGGATGTCATGCGAGCAAAATATGGTGAAAACAATCAGTCTAAATTAACAATCGGGACGGAAATGTTCGGATTTCCAAAGGGAGTTTTTGTGAATAAATTAAAAATCAAGAACCGAAATAATTTAACTATTCATATCTTAGACTGCACCGTAACTTTTATCTTTTAATGTTTATTTTATTAGCTTTTCTTTTTAATGACTGATTTTAAATGCCATTTTCTTAATGTCTATTTTTGTAAAGCACCTTGAATTGCCCGGTGCTGAAAGGTGCTATAGAAATAAACTTGCCTTGCCTTGCCTTGCCTTGCCTATGTGAAAGTGCTGGGGTCATTGCATTAATAACAGTAAGTGAAGTACTCACTAAGAGCCGTACATGTACGTGAGGCATGTGGGCAGCATGACATGAACAGGCTGTGGGCTTAATGAAGGGTTGAAGACATCAATCACTGGAGACCCTTCAGCCCCGGAGAGTAGGGACGGATCACTTAAAGCCGCTGCAATATAACTCCCTTCAGACCGTAAGAAGTAAGCAGTAAGTACAGTAAATTGAGTCAATCCCTGTACAATCAACAATGATGCATTCAATGTTCAAGATGTTATGTGCCAATTGGAATCACGCTAGCTAGCTTTTGTTGTTGTTTACTTAGTAGCCAGGATCAATACATGTTTTGGTTCTGCTTTTGCTGAACTGCATTAGGATCTTATTTCTTTCAGAGTGTCCGCTGCTGGGGAAGCTCCTGTCCAGCGGGGCTCCCATTAAGACACACAACTATTATATCTGTGTGGTTGTTGGAAGTGATACATCAGCTGCTCTGAATAATTAACCAGCATGGAGAGGTGATACATTTAGAGGTAGAACACAGATAATTTAAAGATCTCATTTATTACTCTCTCTCTCTTCGCCAGATCACTTTCTACATCCACATCTGTCTCCATATTCCCTCTATTTCCCTCTCCAACTGGCTTTGGGAAGGAATCAAACTGCTTTCCCCAACACACACACACACACACACACACACACACACACACACACACACACACACACACACACACACACACACACACACACACACACACACACACACACACACACACACACACACACACACACACACACACACACACACACACACACACACACACACACACACACACACACACGCACGCACGCACGCACGCAGACAGACAGACAGACAGACAGACAGACAGACAGACAGACAGACAGACACACACACACACACACACACAGACACACACACAGACAGACAGACAGACAGACAGACAGACAGACAGACAGACAGACAGACAGACAGACACACAGACACACAAGTCTTCACCCTAAAATTAATGATTCCCCTCCCCTCCAATTTGTCCCCATAAGGGAGGCGAGTCCCCACACGTGACTATGTAAACAGATTTAGGTCCCCACAAGTATAGTAATGCTAGCACACACACACACACACACACACACACACACACACACACACACACACACACACCACACACACACACACACACACACACACACACACACACACACACACACACACACACACACACACACACACACACCACACACACACACACACACACACACACACACACACACACACACACACACACAAACCCCTCAAATCGTACATCACAGCGTACAGGGATCTTATCGAGCTGAACTTTGATTTGTCATGTATCAAACCTGGGCGTTATCTTAATTATGTTCCCAGATGTTTTCTATTGACAAAGCTTATCGTCTGATAGCGATTTTCTGATAGGGATTATCAAGGAAGAGGGTGAAATCTGCAGTAACCCCAACTTAAGTGGCTGCTTCCTGTCTGAACTGTGTGAGCTGTGGTATCGCACATCGTTTGTCTCATGTCCTGCCGACACCTGATATTATATCCAAAAGGTCAGAGTACCAGGATCTGATTCGAGTCTGAAATAGTCAGACCTTTGCCTGCTGTTTACTCTCAGTGCACCAGAGAGGTCTTGACAAGCTTTCCTTTAGACTTTCTTCAATTTAAGTCCAGACAGATCTATAGAAAGCTCACCTGGAAATGGGTTAGCATTTCCCCACTTCCTGTTTACTTATTTTGAACGTGTTTTAGTGAGAAAACTGGAATAAGGTTTTCAAAATGTTGTACTACGACAGTAAGTACGTCAGTAAATACCCCACTGGTGAATTCAAAAACAGCAAGTGTCTAAATGAGGCGACCAAACATCTTGCCACCAAACATTAGCGGTGTTAACGTGAAGTCATGTGACCGTGCCGTAGTTAGTTTATAGCCCAACATTAGCGTTTTACTTCTGAAATTTGCTTTCAAGCTTCAAAATCACAAAGGAGTGTAAATATTAGGGGTGTTGAAAATAATCGTTTCTACGATGCATTGCGATGCGGACGATTCGGTCTCGATGCAGTGACGGAAGATAATCGGTTATAGAGTAGTAACGTTGCTTCCTGATTTTCCGGCCGCGGCGTTTTTTCTGTCACTTTAATATCAAATCTGTCGGTGACGCAGAGATCAGGGAACAGACGTGACAGCGGCACAGCAACACGGAGCAGTCTGCTTTATCCACCAACACAAGAACACCAGTCCAGAAGCAACAGCAGAAGGACCCGCTCCGAATCACTCCGTGTCGCTGCGGCTCAGAGACACAGACAGGGATTTATGTTTTTCAGATAATCGTGTTACAATCATGTCAGGTCTTTGGTGGATTTAATTAAGTCTTGGATTGCAGAGTATGAATGTCCTCTAGTAATTTTCAGACGACGTGTGTAAAGTTTGTGAAGGCAGGAGGAAAAAAGCTTCCGCGATCACCGTCTCCTCTCCGTTCCTCCAAGCCCCGCCCCCTCCCTGAAAATAATGAGTGACAGGCTGATAGTGACCGGATAGAAACTTTGTTATTCACTTAATCACTGAGATATAATGAAGCTAATTTAATCTCATACATTCATGGGATTTATGTAACAGTAAGACAGAGAATGTAAGTGTGCACCCACATGCACTATTTTAGTTGTTATATGCTGTTGTAAATACTCCTGTTGTCTGCTGTGTTCAGACTCAAGTCCTGTATGTGATGCCACATTCAGGACATTCAGTGTCCTTAGAAGACCGTGGCTAGAAGCTGCAGCTCGACTGCAGAATCATTAGCTTTTGGTTTTTGAGGATGGAACAACTTCACACACGGAGGCTAGACCTATACAATTCATTTATTTTGGTTTATAAATTAATGTCAAGACATTTATGTTATTGATTTCTGAAGCACTTTCTAAATAATAAAAAGAGAGTTAATATGTATTTACTGCATGTATGCATTGATGAAAAATAAGCCATGTGCAGTAATATAGAAAATTGAGGATGCAACGCATTGGTATGAATCGTGATGCACCGGGATATCGAACCGAATCGAATCGTTGACAGGATAATCGAAATCGAATCGAATCGTGAGGCCAGTGAAGATGCACAGCCCTAGTAAATATGTGAAGATTATCCCGCTGAACAAAGCGTGCATTCATCCCAAATTCAATCAAGTCCCATTGCTTTTTATCAAGGAAGCTCGTGTGATGCTAACTTCTGGTTCGGACTTCAGAAATACGTCATCACTGCACCACTTAATACAGAAATATCCACGCAAAGCAGAGTAGGGGGCTAGTACACCCTCCCGAGGGTCCGATTGTGGATGTCATGCGAGCAAAACATGGTGAAAACCGTCTGAAACTCCATGACATTTATGAGAGGGACTGCTCGAAAGTAGGATATTTGGGATATCCATCGTAGCCAGGGTTTACGATCAGTTTTTGGGTGATTTGTACTGAGGAACAAGTATCACATCACAGACGGGTGAAAAATAGTGTTTTGGTAACACGGGGTGTTCAGGTAACACTTAAAGACTTTGTGATGGAACGCAAAGCAGAGTAGGGGGCTAGTACACCCTCCTGAGGGTCCGATTGGGGATGTCATGTGAGCAAAATATGGTGAAAACAATCAGTTTAAATTAACAATCGGGACGGAAATGTTCGGATTTCCAAAGGGAGGTTTTTTGAATAAATTAAAAATCAAGAACTATTCATATCTTAGACTGCACTGTAACTTTTATCTTTTATTGACTGATTTTAAATGCCATTTTCTTAATGTCTTTCATTTTTTGTTTTTCTTTTAATGTTTCTTTTATTATCTTTTACTGTTTTGAAATGCCTTTGTCTGAATGTCTTTCATTTTTGTAAAGCACCTTGAATTGCCTGGTGCTGAAAGGTGCTATATAAATAAACTTGCCTTGCCTTGCCTTGCCTCGCCTCGCCTTGCCCTGCCTTGCCTTGCCTTGCCTCGCCTTGCCTCGCCTCGCCTTGCCCTGCCTTGCCTCGCCTCGCCTCGCCTTGCCTTTCCTTGCCTTGCCTTGCCTTGCCTCGCCTCGCCTCGCCTCGCCTCGCCTCGCCTCGCCTTGCCCTGCCTCGCCTCGCCTCGCCTCGCCTCGCCTTGCCTTGCCTTGCCCTGCCTTGCCTTGCCTTGCCTTGCCTGGCCTTGCCTTGCCTATGTGAAAGTGCTGGGGTCATTGCACTAATAACAGTAAGTGAAGTACTCACTAAGAGTCGTGCATGTACATGAGGCATGTGGGCAGCATGACATGAACAGACTGTGGGCTTAATGAAGGGTTGAAGAAATCAATCACTGGAGACCCTTCAGCCCCGGAGAGTAGGGACGGATCACTTAAATCCCTTATTTTGTTTCTCTTTTATCGCTTCCTTTGAAACCATTGATTGATTGATTGTATATTTACTTTTGACATACTTGTACTTTACTTATTTTCCCCTTTACTACACCTTTACTGTGTTGAAACTCATACGTATTGGTTACTTTGAACAATAAGAAAACCTTACGACATGATGCAGTACTTCACGATATATCTACCTAGTAGTACATGTTGGCAGTTTCCTTTCTAAATGCAGGACTTTTACTCTTCATTTAAACTTCTACTTGAGTATATCATCTAAATACTTCTTCACCACTATCAAGAACTGTCACAATTCACATGTTATGTCACGTTTGTAGTTTTGTCTGTGTTGGTGTTTTTCTTGTCTTTGGGTTTCCTGTCTTATTGTGTTAAGTGTTCACCCCCGTTTCCTGCCTGTCTGCTTTCTGTCTGTTTCCCTCCCTGATTACCCGATTGTGTTCACCTGTTGTCCTTGTGTTTCTCCTCCCCTGCCCGGCTGTTTCTCGTTGTCATGATTACCCCTTCTTGTATTTAGTCTTGTCTCTGTCTGTGTTCAGTGTTGGGTCATTGTTTGTTGGTGACGGAGTTCACCGGAGAGTGTTCTGTTCTGTATTTGTCATTTATCCTTGGAATAAAGGGTTTCTCAAGAGTTATCTGCATTTGGGTCCTGCTTCCTTCACTCATCCTTGACAGAATGACCCAACCAAGAATGGACCCAGCAGACAGTTTGTACGCTGTGAAGTACAAGTTAACATGCTTGAGGAATGACTTTCGATATGCCTCCAGTACTGAAGAGAGGCAGTCAGTTATTTCTGCGGCACGCCAGGAGGTAACCTCAAGGCCCTGGTTGAGGGAGTTGCTCCCCGAGTGGGTGGAGGACTTTTTGGGCAGCGTTGAGGTCAAACCTTTTTCCCGGCCTGCTAGCTCCAGGCATGCTAGTTCCCTACCTCCCAATTCCCAACCTGACACCATACGTCTCGGCGTGTTCCGTCTGGAGTCAACCTCTGCTTCTTCCCCAGTTCCTGCTCCTGTCCAGGAGCCGTTCTCTTGAACTCTGGCTTTTGGAGGCCCACGGAGCCTCCAAAAGGCTCCTAAGAGAGGGAGTCGCAAGTCCAGACTAGCAGCCACGGTTCCAGTCCCGGCTCCAGCAGTCACGGTTTCGGCCCCAGCAGCCACGGTTTCGGCCCCAGCAGCCACGGTTCCAGTCCCGGCCCCAGCAGCCATGGTTCCTGCCCCAGTGCAGGCTCCCGCAGCCATGTTTCCGGCTCCGAGTCCGCCCCACACAGTCATGATCCGGGCTGCAGAGCTGGATCATACAGCCATGTTTCCGGCTCCAGGGCCGGCCCCAGCGGCTATGGTCCCGGCTCCGGGAGCGCCCTATACGGCCGTGTTTCCGGCGTCGAAGCTGGAGCTTATAGACAGGATTCTGGCTTCAGCAGCCATGTTTCTGGCTGCTATTCCGGTCCCTGCAGCCAGGGTTTCGGCCCCAGTTCTGGTCCCCGCAGCCATGGTCCCGACCCCAGCTGTCTTGGTTCCAGACCCGGATCTGGTCCCGGCTGCCACGGTTCCATCTCGGGTTCCCTCCTCTGGTTCCTCCTCGAGTCCCCTCTCTAGTTTCCCTCTCGAGTTCCCTCTCGAGTTCCCTTCTCTAGTTACTCTTCTAGTCCCTCCTCTAGTCTCTCCTCTAGTCCCCTCTTTAGTCTCTGTTCGAGTCCCCTCTCTGTTTCCATCTCAAGTTCCCTCTCCAGTTCCCCCTCGAGTCCCCTCTGGAGTTCCCTCCTTTAGTCCCTCCTTTAGGCCCTCCTCTAGTCCCTCCTCGAGTCCCCTCTCTAGTTCCCCTCTCGAGTTCCCTTCTCTAGTTACTCCTCTAGTCCCTCCTCTAGTTTCTCCTCTAGTCCCCTCTGTAGTCCCTTCTCGAGTCCCCTCTCTGTTTCCATCTCCAGTTCCCTCTCGAGTTCCCTCCTTTAGTCCCTCCTCTAGTCTCTCCTCTAGTCCCCTCTTTAGTCTCTGTTCGAGTCCCCTCTCTGTTTCCATCTCAAGTTCCCTCTCCAGTTCCCCCTCGAGTCCCCTCTGGAGTTCCCTCCTTTAGTCCCTCCTTTAGGCCCTCCTTTAGGCCCTCCTCTAGTCCCTCCTCGAGTCCCCTCTCTAGTTTCCCTCTCGAGTTCCCTTCTCTAGTTACTCATCTAGTCTCTCCTCTAGTCCCCTCTTTAGTCTCTGTTCGAGTCCCCTCTCCCTCCCTTTTTTTTTTAGGGACGTCTGGAATCCGTCCCTTGAGGGGGGGGTTCTGTCACAATTCACATGTTATTTCACGTTTGTAGTTTTGTCTGTGTTGGTGTTTTTCTTGTCTTTGGGTTTCCTGTCTTATTGTGTTAAGTGTTCACCCCCGTTTCCTGCCTGTCTGCTTTCTGTCTGTTTCCCTCCCTGATTACCCGATTGTGTTCACCTGTTGTCCTTGTGTTTCTCCTCCCCTGCCCGGCTGTTTCTCGTTGTCATGATTACCCCTTCTTGTATTTAGTCTTGTCTCTGTCTGTGTTCAGTGTTGGGTCATTGTTTGTTGGTGACGGAGTTCACCGGAGAGTGTTCTGTTCTGTATTTGTCCTTTATCTTTGGAATAAAGGGTTTCTCAAGAGTTCTCTGCATTTGGGTCCTGCTTCCTTCACTCATCCGTGACAAGAACACACACTCTGTCTGGCAGTTTAGCTGGACCAGGTATTTTAATTAGGTTGAGGTAGGAAAATGTTCTACAAAGATGTTGAAAATGTATTTAAAAAATGACATTTTTCGTTTTGCCATTAAAATCAATTCGTTGTATCAAAGTACTTTAACACAAATCTGACCCTCTTTGCAAATTGGTAAGATATAATTTCACAGTTTGCATTTCAAAAGCAGAATTCCTCTACTTATCAGATTGATATTTTCCATTGTGTGGGTTTTAACTTAAGCATACCCTTTATTCGTTTATTGTTTTCAAGTTGTATATTTGGAATTAGTACCATTTCGAACATTTCAGCCCCCTGTATTCAACGATTTGGGCTCAATCGTATAATGTTAAGCTTCATTCAACATCCAAGGGCATAACACAAAAAACAGACACTTTAACTGACGCACACTTGCAGCCAATTATAATGAATACGCATAACCCTAACCCTAACCCTAATCCTAACCCTAACCCATACCGGTTAAGACAACATGAATTAGATGATTGAGTAAACTGAATGAAAGGACCCGATGCGTCAGAGTCTGAAAAAGCCTCTTCAAAAGCTTGCTGTGAATGCATGTTTTTACATCTTAATGTCATCTCTAATCAGCGCAGAGACCCGGGTTCACTGCTCTTTAGAAAACTTCTCTGTGGGTAATTAAGTGTGAAAAGCAGTGATCCGCGTTCAAGAACAGTGTTAATTACAATTATGATCACTGATCAAGTCAGTTCCTATATGGTTATGTTGTTAAAGTAATATCACAGGTCCCTTCCCACCAAACGTACCGTAGAGATAACTGTTGATTATGCCTCTCAGAAAAGAGACGATGGTTAAGACTCCTACAAAATCTAATTTGATTTCTTAAATGGGTCCTATTCAGCTTTATGGGGTTTTCTCTTTCCTATAATATGTTATAGGTTTAAATGATCTGTAAAGGCTAACATCCCAAAGTGTAGCTTCCACACACTCGAGACGAGAGTTCCTAGCATCTTTACATACAGAACATAGTGACATCACAATGTAACTCTTGTGCTTCTATTGGCTAGCACTCTAACACATTGTCCGTGATAGGCTAAGGGGCGGGACATCTCTAAGTGGTTGACCAATCACAACAGAGCCGACCTGCTAACCAATCAGACCAGACTGGGCTCTGGTTTCAGACGGAGGGTGAAAATAGGTGCTGCAGCACAGACAGTATGAGCAAAATAAACATTAAAGCATTGAGACATGTCCCAGTAGAGACACTACATACTGATAATATACACCTGAACATCAGCAGGAGAGGACTCTTTAAAGTAGAGACACTACATACTGATATACACCTGAACATCAGCAGGAGAGGACTCTTTAAAGTAGAGACACTACATACTGATATACACCTGAACATTAGCAGGAGAGGACTCTTTAAAGTAGAGACACTACATATTGATATACACCTGAACATCAGCAGGAGAGGACTCTTTAAAGTAGGGACACTACATACTGATATACACCTGAACATCAGCAGGAGAGGACTCTTTAAAGTAGAGACACTACATACTGATATACACCTGAACATCAGCAGGAGAGGACTCTTTAAAGTAGAGACACTACATACTGATATACACCTGAACATTAGCAGGAGAGGACTCTTTAAAGTAGAGACACTACATATTGATATACACCTGAACATCAGCAGGAGAGGACTCTTTAAAGTAGGGACACTACATACTGATATACACCTGAACATCAGCAGGAGAGGACTCTTTAAAGTAGAGACACTACATACTGATATACACCTGAACATCAGCAGGAGAGGACTCTTTAAAGTAGAGACACTACATACTGATATACACCTGCACATCAGCAGGAGAGGACTCTTTAAAGTAGAGACACTACATACTGATATACACCTGCACATCAGCAGGAGAGGACTCTTTAAAGTAGAGACACTACATACTGATATACACCTGAACACCAGCAGGAGAGGACTCTTTAAAGTAGAGACGCTACATACTGATATACACCTGAACATCAGCAGGAGAGGACTCTTTAAAGTAGAGACACAAAATACTGATATGAACCTGAACATGAGTATGATATGGTTTCTTAGATGCAGCAGTTTCACAAATTGTTGTTTTAGCTCAGTTGATAATGAAAGACACTGTCGGGGTCTTGTTGTTGACCCCTGATTGGGACGCCCATGCTGGTGAGTGCATTCGTGAGATTGTAAGGCACTTTGTATAAAAGCGTCCGCCAAATGGCATTAGTTTGTTATTGGGACGCTTTCTCAGGGGCTCTGTTTAAACAGAGTCACGACTAAGTGGTTAGTCTTATCAGAGGCGCGAGGTTGGGATGTCCTCATGTGAGCCATCTTTGTTCCGAAACTGGGTCAGGACATGAGACTTTAAATAACTTACAGGATGTAATTTGTGTAAGACTTGCACGCCTAACGAGATGTTCTGTGCTTGTCTCTATCAGGTGACCACATTCTTTTTTTAATGTTAAAAACGTTTATTCTGATACGATGAGACAGCTCCGACACCTACGCCCAAAAGAAAACATAGCAATAACCACAGAACAAAAACAGACGAAATCACAGAAGTAGTCACAACCTTTTGCACTTCCCAAATGTGAAGAAGTATTCTGGTATATTTGTTACTTCTAGAGCAGGGGTGTCAAACTCAATTCCATCACGGGTCTAGCATTAAGGTTGCACTCAAAGGGCCGGTTGTAACTATATAAATATACATATAAATACATAATATATATATAAAATAATGTATTATATTACAGTACTGCTTCTGAATTAGATTATTATCGGATAGGGTAATAACTTAGTGATTAACTACGTCTGAAAGCAGAAGTCCGGGGCAAATAATTGCAAGTCACTTCAGTGTCACAAAGTGAGATGCATTGTGGGACATGTAGTTTATGGGCAACCTGCTTCTGTAAAGTGTCATGTAACCATATAATAAACTTATTATATTCTTAGCAAGCTCTTGCAAGGCCACATAAAATGAAGTTGCGGGCCGGATTTGTCCCCCGGGCCTTGAGTTTGACACCCCTGTTCTGGAGTCTTACAACTTAAATATTCCTCTCTCATATATAATGCTTTTGGGGACAAGTCCCTAACAAGCTCATAAAGAGTAATGAACACGCCCCAAAGGATTTTCTAAACCATTCTAAGATATCTGGTCTTCTTCTTTCGTGTAACGTTAGAGGTCCAAGTCAGTGTCGTGTAGCCATGCCCGCATCCCTGGTCCTAGGTCGAAGAGGCTGGCTTCCGAGGGTGGTCTATATAAGGGGCAGATGGTGATTATATGGACAGCGGTCTGCTCAGGGTCACCGCACTCGCATGTCGCACTGTCCGCCAAGCCCCACGTCTTCATCGATGTTTTAAAGCGACCGACCCCAGTTCGTAGACGGTTCAGAGTGGTCCACTGCCAGCGCGGTAGGTCGTCTCCTCCAATGGCGCCATCTCCTGGGTCCCAGATGTAACGGTGGATTCGGGAGGGCCCGGCTGACTCCCACTCCTGCTTCCAAGCTGCTGCCAACCATGCATCTCTGGAGATGTCCTCCGAGGTGGAGTTCAGCATCTCTTGAGCTGCTTTGTTGTAGGGGTGGCGGGACTTGAGTCTGCTTGGAGGTGCTGGTGTTATTGTGGTGTGGTGCAGGATGTGCCAGTCATACTTTTGTGCCTTCCTGGCCAGGGCGAGGGTGGCAGCCTCCCGTCGGAGTCCGGCCGGTGCTATTCCCGCGAGGACTGGCAAGAGGGACACAGGGGTAGGCTTCAAGCATCCAGTTATTATTCGGAGGGAGGTATTGATAGCCACGTCGACCTTTCTCGCAAGGGCTTCTGCTCCAGACTGGGGCGCAGTATTCCGCTACAGAGAAGACCAGGGCTTGAGTGGATACTCGCAGCGTCTTAGCGCAGGCTCCCCAGGTTGTTCCAGCGAGGCGGTGGATCAGCGCGACCCTGGATGTCACCTTGGCCTTGACTTCTTCCAGGTGTTTTTTAAAGGATAATGTCCGAATATATCTGGTGGTTTCAAGTTTCATGGCTTTTATTAGTCATACGAACATAGCTACAGTGTAGTTATGACAATGAAAATCTTAGGTCACATGCTCCTCCAACCGTGCAACACAATTAAACAGATAAAATAGTGCAAGTAAATACAATAAAATAGAATATAATAGAAACATAATATAATGGAAACAGTGCAGAATAGTCTATATTATTGAAAGAACATCCATAACATTCATCTGGCTGCAACTTACAAATTATGTATCTAATATATATCATATTCCAATCACTTGTATATAGACTCTTATTTCATTATTTCACTATTCATTTTTGTTATCGACATAACTACACTATGTTCGTATGACTAATAAAAGCCTTGAACCTATATACAGTAATTTAAATATTGTCTGTCAGGCATTGATGTATCTTTATCTGCGTACACAATATAGTCTAATCCCAAAGCAAACTGATGGATTTAAATGTATATCCATCCTAAACACTTTCTCAATCTGGCTTTCCACATCCATTGCTGACTGTTTCCTTGCTGCAGAACTCATAGTAAATTGTCGACGGGGGGTTGGGGTGTGGTGCTAGTGACTTATCCGATCGTCCCACATCGTCCGACCGGCCCACTTCAGTACCGGCCCTTCGGGATTCGTCGCCACTGGCAGGGGCCAGAGAAGTCATGTGTACATGGAGTCAATCCTGTGGTAGAAACATGCATTACTTTTCCTTCGTAGAAACTAATTGGCAGATGTCTTTGAGAGGCATTATCGCTCGAAATTGGTTGTAGCTGAAGAAATACACATGTGTAAGTCACTACAGTAAGGGGTACTAGTATTGCTGAACATTTCTGTTCTTTGTCTCTAATGGTCTTTTCTGCTTTCATCAGGAATACAGAGTGGAAAACAAAAGCATATGTCACATGTTTGAGGAGGTGCATGTTGAGCTCCATCTAACACATCACATTTATAAAAAGATTAACCAAACCCCAATGCCTCCATGGATAAGCCCTTGAGCCTCACAGTCTCATGGGTCTGAGGAAATGCGTCCGTGTAATGAAGCAGAAACTTTAATAAGGACTTTACACGGCCCAGATCTGATTCCTTTTCTCTCCCTCATGCTGTCTTTCTCTCTAGCTCTCACACACGCCATTTAATTTAAATCCCACCCAGGTTGAGCGGTCAAGGGGAAGACGAGAGGGGGGGGGGGGGGGGGGGGACATGTAATGAATATTGGGACACACATTAACTATCACCATGGGACGTCCACTTGCACTCTTTCATATGCTGCTGCTCAGCCTTTGAGTAATAACGCTTCTGTAGAGGGGGGGGGGAGAGGGCAGAAAGATGGTGGAGAGAGAGGAGGATAGGGAAGGAAATAAAAATAGAAAATGAGGTATTATAATAACATTTTGACTTTGAAATTATGATAATGAATACACTGAATAATTGACCCAAAATTAAGAATAACTCACGAGTGTTTGGCTTTGTGAAATGTCAATCCAAACTGCACGTCTGCCGTTTATAGAAATAGACGTATTTTTTATTTAAAGGGTCGGTTAACCATTTTAATAACACATGCAGTGTCCCCATTGGATAATCCACTGTCCTCATTTATGTATTAATGCAAACGTATTTACTTCAGTATTCTAATAATGAAAAGAATGAAAAGTTCGGTGAGTCTTGTTTGTGAACAATTGCTCTTAAAGCCGGTTATAGACGTCGGAACAATGGCTATCCCCACATCATGTCCAATGTTATATCACTGGCTAATGGCGTTAGCTTGTATTCGGAATATCTGAAGTGTATTTTAATGAGCTTTACGGAAACATAGTCTCACTGTTCAGGCAACATTTCCAGCAACAATGTTTCCTTTAATTGTTTCCCGAGGGACAAGGATTTTATCGAGAGCTTCATCATGTCTTCAGAGGATGCTTCATCATGTCTTCAGAGGGTCTCCAACGCTGTGTCCCAGTGGATTAAGTTTGTTTACATATAGATATTTATTCTAATATAGTGCAAACTGCCACACGACGTAATCTCCCTTTGGGATTAATAAAGTATCTTGATTGATTGATTTGTCAAAATCAACAGAGAGAGATCGAAATACCGTTTCCCACAATCCTGAATACAAAACAAATATATATAAAGATATTTATGTATACAAATATGTATATACCTACACGATCAACAGACACATTTATAGTTATACATATGCACACGTTAAGATATCATTTTTTGATTGATTAAAACACTTTTGAAAGCGTCCTTATACTATCCGATTAGGGAAGGAAATCTTGCTTTTGAAATCTAGAAAAATTATTTATCTTAGCTGCACAGCGCTGCAAACAATCAGGGTGGCACCAGATATGGATATTTAGATACCTGGGTGATTTAAACCAAAACTGTGTGCATGTTAACATAGCATGACTTGAATAAGATTTGTTATTCTCTTATATCATAAAGAGTTGCACTCCTTTGGGTCCCTATTTGTACATCCTTGGTTGGGAATAGCAGCGCCACACAGAGAGAAGAGTAAAAGAGAATCCTTTGTGGAGGATTGTAGTCGCAGCAGGGGAGACTTGTCTGCCATCTCTCACTGGGACAACCTATAAGAGAGATCAGGGGAGGTGGAGGAGGAGAAACGCAGGGGAGGAGAGAGGGGGGGGGGAGGGTTTTCTTGAAGCTCAGTGGAGCGTTGATGTGTCTCCGTCCAGCTGAGAGCAAAGAGATGGAGAACCTGTGAGCTGTAGCAGGAGGTCTGAGGGGGAACGCAGGAGAAACAAGCACACACCCTTTACTCAAGTAGAAGTACAGGTAGCCTACTCGTGTTTAAAAATACTGGTAAAAGTGCTGACTAAACTTCTTTACTCAAGTGAAAGTAAAAAGGCTTTGAAGTGTACTTCAGTAAAAAGTACCCATAGCTAGCAGCTGTTTTAAAGAGTACCTGACCTCCCTTTATATTAATAGAACAATAATGTCATTGTTAGCTAAAGAATGTTTCCATGCTGAACAACGGCAACATGACAACGTTTCCATTGGTCCCTCTTCTTTAGAGAAGACCAGGAAGTGATGGATACACGGATCGTGTTCCAACCAATAGGCACGCAGTGACTCTGAAGAATAATGATCACGCACCAACACACATTCAGACTAAAGGAACCAGCTGTTTGGGAAGTGAGAGAAGTAGAAAGTACAGGTATTTGAGTTCAACATGAGAGAAGTAGAAAGTACAGGTATTTGAGTTCAACATGTAAGAAGTAGAAAGTACAGGTATTTGAGTTCAACATGAGAGAAGTAGAAAGTACAGGTATTTGTGTTCAACATGTAAGAAGTAGAAAGTACAGGTATTTGAGTTCAACATGTGAGAAGTAGAAAGTACAGGTATTTGAGTTCAACATGTAAGAAGTAGAAAGTACAGGTATTTGAGTTCAAATGTAAGAAGTAGAAAGTACAGGTATTTGAGTTCAAATGTAAGAAGTAGAAAGTACAGGTATTTGAGTTCAAATGTAAGAAGTAGAAAGTACAGGTATTTGAGTTCAAATGTAAGAAGTAGAAAGTACAGGTATTTGAGTTCAACATGTAAGAAGTAGAAAGTACAGGTATTTGAGTTCAACATGTAAGAAGTAGAAAGTTCAGGTATTTGAGTTCAACATGTGAGAAGTAGAAAGTACAGGTATTTGAGTTCAAATGTAAGAAGTAGAAAGTACAGGTATTTGAGTTCAAATGTAAGAAGTAGAAAGTACAGGTATTTGAGTTCAAATGTAAGAAGTAGAAAGTACAGGTATTTGAGTTCAACATGTAAGAAGTAGAAAGTAGCCTACAGGTATTTGAGTTCAACATGTGAGAAGTAGAAAGTACAGGTATTTGAGTTCAACATGTAAGAAGTAGAAAGTAGCCTACAGGTATTTGAGTTCAACATGTGAGAAGTAGAAAGTAGCCTACAGGTATTTGAGTTCAACATGTGAGAAGTAGAAAGTACAGGTATTAGTGTTAAGAACCTATTAATGTGTTTTACCAGATTAACGGGAATAATCTCAGCTAACTGACGATACAAACCATTTTTACCAAAACAAAACACAAGTCTCATAAGAAGCATAAAATGCTAACGGACATTGGCACAGAACTCAAGATAAAAGTACCCTTATTACTTATCGTAGCTGCACATACAAGATATCCGATTAAAGCTGAGGTTCCACAGATTATTTAGGTATATAGTATCATCACTGAGTGATCCGGACTCGCGACAGGGGAAGCAAATACAGACATCACAACACGTACCTTTACGGAGCTTCTAGGGAGATCGTCTCACCGTAGCTGTCAATCTGATCAAAAGACGTGTTCAATGGCATTACAACGAGAAAAAACGCGGCTGAATCGGTTAATCCATAGGTTTTTAACGTCTCTGTATAAAAAAATTATTTAATTTATGATACATAATTCCATTTTTATGTAAAAATCGGAGAGCGGAAATGTTAGCTGCTAATGGTAGCCACCAGAGTGGCTGCTGCTTCCGGTCTTGGCTATGCGGCAGTCTCACACACACACTTTACCAAATAAGGACTATGTGGGAGTTCCCCTCGATTCCATTGGCTCTGCCGGTCAGGAAGAGATGTCACATGTCAAAATCCAGCAAGTACAGAGATATGGAAAATCCACCCAAATGGCCCCAGAAGAGGTTTTTTTGCTAAATCTGTCTAAAAAGGTCAAATATCACTTGTTTTGCATCAATCTTGACACAGGGTACTTATTATATGTTGTACTCTGGATTCCTAAAGCTTTTAGTCTACTAACCCATCATCCAAGGTATACTTGGAGCGTATACTTCAGCGGAATATCAAAACAGCGGCCCGGGGTGCAAAACGCATCAATGACAGCGACCCTCTACCACACAAAACAACATCATTTATATAAACACCTATCATGACAGGGCTCCCACAGCCAAGTAACAATTACAAATGAATGAAGTCGGCACGGCGACCCGCATTGAAAAAAGGCCTACCTTTGATGATAAATCACTGAAACACAAAGTCCATCCTCCTGTCCTTCTGGATGAAGCACTTGCGGGTCATTCAGCTGATCCTTTGCCACTCCAGTTTATCATTGTAACTCAATCTTGAAAATGACTCGGTTAATAATTTCGCAACGATGTCCTCACTATCACTGAAGTGAGCCATCATGAACGAACTTATGCTAATCATAAATCTATTGATCATAAATTGATTTATGAATTAAAAAAAGTAGGATAGACATGTGGATATTATCCGGCTGAACAAAACGTTCATTTATCTAACAGGTTCGTTTTCCACAGACCTTATTTCAAGCTATTTTCCAAAACCCTATGGAGAAATTCCGTGGCTTTCTGTCGAGGGAATCCGAGCGCAGCTTACTTCCGGGTTTTAGGACGCGTCACTGCACCACTTGCATTGACCTCACAGCGGGCGGAACCTGTCATAAAGTCCGCGAAAATAAAGCCCGCCCATTTAGAGGGAAGATATGATTGGTCAATTGTACTGTCATTTGACATTACTCTCTCGTTCAGTCACTACAGCGGGCCCTCTGTGAATGTAGAGAGGGACCAACAAGCTCTCCCGTCTTCACACAACTCGCAGAGATGGCATTTAACCCTTCACATTCCAACAGAAACTGAACAGGCAGATTCGAAGGATTTATTTCTTTGGAAATATTATTTTAAATACAATTAAATCAAGTTATTTTGGTAAAACTAATGAAACATTTAACAACAAAAACATATAAAAAAAAACATTTAATGTAATTTTTTTAATGTTTTCAAATATTATTTTTTAGAATATTCTAGGCCCTCTGTACTTATGGTTTTCACTATAAGTACAAAATATTTTTTGAACGGACACTATAATTTACAGTTTTTTACCATGTTCAAACTGAATTTTCTTTAAAATAAAAAACATCTATATTGAATCTGACTTTTCTACATCCAACTCACAGGTTTATCATTACTTTGAGAAAAAAGATTATTAATTTAACCCTTTTAGAAGGGAAGATTTGGTCATTTGTTCTGGGAATGTCATTTTCGAGCCTGAAATCTGAAAAACAGGCTCGGGGTTTAACAGGTTAAAACCCTTCCCCTTACTGTGACGAAGGTAGCTATATTGCACTTTACTAGCGTGATTGCACAGTACAGTTGACATTACATATTTGCACATCATTTGTACTAATTATTGAGGTAGTATTTTTTTAACTGATTAAACCGTATTTATTGGAATGTCGTCTGGCAGGTGCTGGTCGGGTCCTCGGCTCCGCCTGAAAAGATAGGGGAGTTTGCGAGAGCGCCGAGAGTAGTCATGCTGGTGTAAGGATGACAGCGGTTGAGAGTAATCAGGGTGCAAATAATATGTTGTTGTCTGTGGCTGATGATTGTGTGCACCTGGTGTCCTGTGTAGTCTCCTGTGTGTATTAGGTGCCGTTTCCTTGTAACTGGGCGTGTGTGAGATCCTTGTGGCTGCAGGATGTGTGCAAGGGGAACAGCAGGATTGAGGCTGTGAACTTTGTGCACATGATTTTAATAAATGCCCACGTCGGGTTATATTTTTGGACGTTCTGCCTCTGCCTCCTTGCTTGGTCTGGGCCGCTCAATGGTCAGTCTCACAATAACACCCCCCATGTTCCCTGTGCTGGTCCATGGCCTTGTAGAGGGTAACGGGGTACAGAGTCGCTTAGATACGCGGGGGAGTGCATCTGACGAAGAGATAGGTGGTTGTGCTCCCTCTCTCTGTTTCTTATATCTAATAGAACTGCTCGGGTCTTGATAGATTGAGTGGGGAAGTCCATGAGATCTTTCTAGAGGGTTATCAAGAATAACTCTTATCCAATGACCTTCCCCCTCTCTCTCTGTCTGTGTCTTCTCTTGTTCCGATTAACCCAGCCAAAGCTTTCTTCTTGTTTTGTATCTATATCTACGACGGGATCCGGAGTCGGGGCTGATCCTCTTGCTGCAGTCCTGTGTCCTGGATCCTCTATCCTGAGTTCTGGATTAAGTCGTGGACTTCGGGTCGTGGCTGAACCTGTCTCTGCGGTCCTGCCTTGGATCTCGTCATACTACTTCCCTGATGGCTTCCTCAGGATTGTAGCTGACATCCTCGTGGATTCATCTTCTCATTACAGACACATGCATTTCCTAACACTCGGTCTATATGCTGTAACATGTATTATCTCTTGGATTTACACACGGCATCTATTGCACGTCTGTCCGTCCTGGGAGAGGGATCCCTCCTCTGTTGCTCTCCCTGAGGTTTCTCCCATGTTCCCTTTAAACTGTGGGGTTTCTCTGGAAGTTTAATGTTAAATGTGCTATATAAATAAAACTTGATTTGATTTGATTTGATTTGAACACTTGGTCCAAAGAAAGCTGAATTCTTATCTTAGTCGGTTTACAGCCACAGCATTTTGCGTAAAATAGTGTGTGTGTGTGTGTGTGTGTTTGTGTGTGTGTGTGTGTGTGTGTGTGTGTGTGTGTGTGTGTGTGTGTGTACTGCGATTAATGTTGTAGAGCTCCCCATTATTAAAACATGGAGATTACACTTCCTGAATGGGCCCTCTATTCTGAATATTAAAAATTAATGGAGAGAAGAAGAAGAAAAGGGGAAGGGCATGTTGCCGAGGAGACGACATGAAGAGGCGAGGAAAGGCAGAGCTCTTGGTTTTAAACACCAGACCTAGAAGGTACATTAGAGCTATCAATAAATCAGGAAATAAGAGAGTAGTTTAGAAATCAAGGATATGCTCCGGCCATTTTTCTTATAGTTTTTTACCATTTTTTCCAGCAGCTGAAAATAGCTGTATATCTAAAAAAGAAAACTGCCTTTGCTTAAACCTGTGCAATCTCTTATCTTGTTACATTTTATTACCAAAATTGGGTTCCACTAATGAAAAAAACGTAACATCTAATTACATTCAACAGCCTTGTAATGCTTGGGTGGGCCCACATTCAATTACAGGCTATTTCCTTTATTTTTTAGATGGTCTTAATTATTTTTGTAATTTTTACGATAAGCTTCCACATTTTAAATGGTTACACGTCTCCATTTTGTATGAACTAAAGGGCCCTATTGTGCTTTTTGGGGTATTTCCCTTTCCTGTAGTGTGTTCTATCGGTTTCTGTGCATTTCAATGGTCTTCAAAGGCTAGAATCTCAAAGTTTCTCTCCCGTACACACTCTCCATTCGACTCCTTTGTCTACTTCCTGAACATAGTGACATCACTATTTAAAGCTTGCACTTCTATTGGCTAGGGCTCCAACACATTGTACCTGATAGGCTAAGGGGCGGGACATCTCTAAGTGGTTGACCAATCACAACAGAGCCGGCCAGCTAACCAATCAGAGCAGACTGGGCTCTGGTTTCAGACAGAGGGTGAAAAGAGGTGCTGCAGCACAGGCAGTATGAGAAAAATAAAGAGCTTTTTGAACATTAAAGCATGGAGACATGTAGAGACACTACATACTGATATACACCTGAACATCAGCAGGAGAGGACTCTTTAAAGTAGAGACACTACATACTGTATACACCTGAACATCAGCAGGAGAGGACTCTTTAAAGTAGAGACACTACAAACTGATATACACCTGAACATCAGCAGGAGAGGACTCTTTAAAGTAGAGACACTACATACTGATATACACCTGAACATCAGCAGGAGAGGACTCTTTAAAGTAGAGACACTACATATTGATATACACCTGAACATCAGCAGGAGAGGACTCTTTAAAGTAGAGACACTACATACTGATATACACCTGAACATCAGCAGGAGAGGACTCTTTAAAGTAGAGACACTACATACTGTATACACCTGAACATCAGCAGGAGAGGACTCTTTAAAGTAGAGACACTACAAACTGATATACACCTGAACATCAGCAGGAGAGGACTCTTTAAAGTAGAGACACTACATACTGATATACACCTGAACATCAGCAGGAGAGGACTCTTTAAAGTAGAGACACTACATATTGATATACACCTGAACATCAGCAGGAGAGGACTCTTTAAAGTAGAGACACTACATATTGATATACACCTGAACATCAGCAGGAGAGGACTCTTTAAAGTAGAGACACTACATACTGATATACACCTGAACATCAGCAGGAGAGGACTCTTTAAAGTAGAGACACTACATATTGATATACACCTGAACATCAGCAGGAGAGGTCTCTTTAAAGTAGAGAGACTACATACTGATATACACCTGAACATCAGCAGGAGAGGACTCTTTAAAGTAGAGACACTACATACTGATATACACCTGAACATCAGCAGGAGAGGACTCTTTAAAGTAGAGACACTACATACTGATATACACCTGAACATCAGCAGTTTCTCAAAGTCTTGTATATATTTATATTTATATATATATATGCTCTTGTAGTCTTTTTATTTTATCTCCTCCTTTCTGCTACAGCTTCTTTTACCTGACCTCAGTCAAGTGTGTTTTTTGGTACACTTTCCTGAACGTTGATATTACATCACCGGGTGTAAGGTGCTGAGAGACAAAGCTCTTACCCTCTTGTCCTCCTGCTCTCGTCTTTTACAATTTCTCTCACACTTTTTATACGCTCACAAGATTTCCTTTTATTGCTAACTGACCCTACATTACTAGCCATATAAAATGTCTCTTTAACTTGTCTGGTACACTGATGACCTTGTTTCATCGGCATTACAGTGAATCTATTTTTACGGTTCTGAGTGGAGGCCTGCTGTGAAACGGCTTGAGTTTAACCAGTGAAAGCGAGGTGAAAGGCTTAATGGAGCGGACACAGAACAGAGGATTATATCTCTGAGATGTGTGACCTTAATGACGATGTTCAGTCTGTCGGAAAAGAGCCGAGACGGATGATATCTGAAGGCTTTTTGTAGCTAATTTATTTGTTAAATCAGCAAAAGGCAACCAATATTTCGGCACAAATGTTGTTGTTTTTTTCCATGATGCACACACACATCCAATTTATTTTAATTGGGCACCAAAAATATGTGAGATTTTTTTTTAGTCAGTTTATTGAACATTTCAGAAACAAAAACATACAACAATAATATATATATATTCTCTTTTTTTCCTTTTTTTTTCTCACTCAAATTAATAATTATAACGAAGTACAAAAAAATAAAAAAAACAATAATAATTCTCAGATAGTCTCTGTCATGTTCAACAGGGGCAAGAAGAAGCTTAAACAAACTTTTCTGGTCCTACCCCCTCTAGCATATATTTTTCTTATAAATAAAATATTAGGTCATCGTCATCAGCGACATGTTTGCTTTTTGTTTTTTACAAAACAATCAGAAAGAAATTACTTTTACAATTACAAGAAATAACAACAAATGGGATTTTAACACATACGTTAGCTATGGGTGACTTTAATTGTATGTAATGTGAACATAGCCATTGGTAACACAATCCGTATTTACTGTTAAGTCTTAATAAAGAAGAGAGACAGAATTTAAGGACATAATCAGGTGATTTTTTACGAGACTTATTAACTCACTTTCCAGACAGACACACAGGTGAATTTCCCCCCAAAAATGTCCCTCCCCACATTTTGGTTCATTGCTACCATCAAGACTAAACTATAGTTGCTTCATTGTTTATCCAATCCAATACTTCAGCTTTATAAGGTGAAACGCAAGATATACACATGTTTCTTTCAGACACCGTTGTTATTGAAGAAAGTATGATCAATAAGAGGAGAACAAGTTATTTGTCCAAAAGCAACCACCACGCTTTAGGCTTTGTTTGTTAGTCTAATTGGGAGTTGACAACCACACGGGCTCTTTTTGTCAATATTGAAGTTACTGTTCCATAAAGGAAATATATGGTGCACCATGTGGATTGTTGGATGGTACATATGGCGCATTTCCACTACAGGGTTTTAGCGCGGCTTGGCTCGGCTTGGCTCACTCTATTTTCGCTTTTCCACTAGCGGTAGTACCGGCTCACTTGTACTTTTTTAGAACCACCTCAGTCGAGGTTCCAAGCGAGCTGAAAATATGCTTAGCTAGTTACGAAAAACACTGCCGACCGCTGATTGGTCAGAGAGAATCGTCACAATTCTTGCGCGAGACAGTCCCCAAGCGTCGCATAAGCACCATTTTTAAAACCAGACGAGCTACCGTCAGCAAGTATTTCTAATTCCAACAAATCCATAAAGAAATGGCAGCAAAAAAAAACACGCCGTGGTCGTTGGACGAGGTACATAAGTTCCTCCATCTCGTTGCAGCGGGAGCTCGACGATGGAACGGCTGGAGTCCAAGTCCATCCCCGGACAGGCTCCAGTATGTCCAAAACTGTGCTGCTAGGGTCCTCACGCACACAAAGCCGTGGCAGCACATCACTCCCACCCTCATCCACCTCCACTGGCTGCCAGTCAAGTCCCGCGTCACCTACAAAGTCCTCCTCCTTACCTACAAGTCCCTCCATGCCCTTGCCCCCCAGTACCTATCGGACATCCTTCACCCTTACCACCCCCTGCACCAAACTGCGAACCTTCGGGGACAGAGCCTTCAGCGTGGCAGCCCCCCCCCTCTGGAACGCTCTCCCTGCGGAGATTCGCAACATCCCCACACTGGACGCGTTCAAAAGGGCCCTCAAGTCCCATCTGTTTGCCAAGGCTTTCGGCCCCTAATCTGTCTGACCTTTCTTTTGTTATGTTTGTGTTTGCCCTATTACCTGTAAAGCGACCTTGGGTCCCTTGAAAGGCGCTATATAAATCAAAGCTATTATTATTATTATTACAAGATCGCAAGTGTTTGATAACGCTCCGTTCTTTGCTTGATTGCGTATTGTAAAAGTCACTTCTAACAAACAAGCCTATTTTATCCTTACATGTATGTTCGACAACCCAGCCGATCGCCTATAGTTACTACCCTCGTTACTAACCGTAATGGAAACGCAGCTTAAAGTGAGCCGAACCGAGCTAAGGTGAACCGAGCCATGGCGAGCCGCACTAAAACCTGTCGTCGAAATGCGGCTATAGTCTTAGTTTTCTCTGTTGCAAGACACTCCTGAGTACAGCAGGACAACAGCTTGTAGAAACCGACAAGATACGTTTTAAATTATCAAACATTTTCCAAAATGTAGTATTTAGCTGTGGGGACTGTGGTGGGGAAGATGCATTTATTGTGGTGTTTTCAAATACATGTCGAGTCGTTATTCAATTAGGATTAAAGGGTAATCAAAAGCTTAGCATGTGATAAGAGCACACATAATCTTTTCTGAAAACATCTGGAGCATTTTCAAAGTTGAGGACGACTTATCTATGACGGTAAAGTTCATTAATCTAACATTTATTTTGTTTTGTGGCCAATGGCTGACAGTCTCTAGACCGATTCACTTCTTTGTTTCATCGAGAGGAAATAGAGAATTAATCAGAAAACAGACCAAAGAACAATGTGTGCAGATGAGATAACAAATAAGAGGCTTATAAAAGCACGCCAAACTCAAAGCAAACAGAAACAGAAAATGTCAACATAAATGAAACACCTGACAACACAGAATAGAGCATGATGGGAAATTATAAAACAGAAAAATCAAAGGTTAGTGTTTCAGGAAATCAATGTTGAAATGCCAAAGAAGAAAAAGCAACAACATGAAACTTTTCTGAGTCACTAGTATCAGACATGCACTTATTTGTGAAAAGCTTCATCTTGTCGTTTATAGCACATGCTTCACACCAGAAGACACTTAATCATCTCCATTGAGAGCATTTCTTTAACCTTGTTTTGAAAAGAGCGAAACATAAGAGAGAGATGTGTTAGTATCCAGTATGTATGGTTTTCTTTCATTTACTCCACAGGATCTGAATCACAACATTGATTTCATGCGCCTTGTCTTGTAACATTTTGTTGCCCCTCAGACGTCAATGTTTTCATGATGCAGTCCATTAGCAGGGGAGATGAGTAACACAACTGTAGGCCAAGAAGAAACCTTTAAAATTGCTGAGTGTTTACTCAGAGTTTACCTTGCTTTACTTCCAGTTAAAAGAGTGCACGATAAGTCCTCCAAATATGCACGTTCTCCATGCCTCTAGCGCATCTCAAATACATGTTTTTCTTATCTAATGGACTATCTGAGGACAGCCGTTACAAATCACTGTTGGCAAAGGAATCAGGGGTAGACTGCATGCGTGTTGCCTCTGTAATGTTACCCTTAGGTTTCTAAGAACTGTGGGCCAGTCATTGATAATTTGGTAATGCCGAGTCGTCCGAGCTCAACCCCTCAGGAAACTTCCGTGTCAGTGACTTACTGCCAATAGGCGCTTTCACACCGGAGTACTTTTCCCAGGAATAGTTCCGATAGTTCCTGGGATTTTGCGTTCACACCAAAAATATCTGGGACTAGAACTTTTTTTGCAAACCTTTTCAAAAAAGTAAACTCGGAAAACTGTCGTAAAGCAGCCATTTTATTTGCTTGCATTAGCATTATTAGCATTAGCCCAGCGCAGAAACGCAGAGAGAATAACTTATGGCAACACAAAAGTAAACATGGGAGCGGTGGAGATGAGGAGGTGTCGGTGTTCTGGCGATTTACTCGGAAGGCTTCAGTAGAAGCTGCTGGGACTCCCAGCAGCTTCTACTGGAGCCAGTCCCCAACTCCGGGGACTTCCGGCCGGGGACTTTGGGT